>NC_030683.2:2872132-2987132 GCF_000004195.4 Xenopus tropicalis | reverse complement strand
ATATATATATATATATGTGTTGTGTGTGTGTATATATATATATATATGTGTGTGTGTAATTGTGTGTGTATATATATGTGATGTGATATATATATGTATGTGTGTATATATGTGTGTGTGTGTGTGGTAATATATATATATATATGTTTATATATATATATATATATATATATATGTATGTGTGTGTGTGTGTGTATATATATATATATATATATATATACTGTATATAAAAGATAGCAGATGTTGGCTCAGGATAATAAGGGGTTAAAGCCCAGCAGGAGTTGGTACAATGGGCAATAAGTGTGTGTGTGTGGGGGGGGGGGGGGTACATGCATCATTTCCCTCCCTCAGCTTCACTCCTGTCTGTGGGAGCCGCTGGCAGATATCACACGGGGTAATTATGCCACCAAGTGGCCTTAATGAGTAATTACCCGTAGCGCTGCCTTCCCATTCACTTACACAGGCCTCTGTCGTTGTAGACGAGTGAATAGACCGATATTGTGTTTGCCCCTCTCTGGGCTGTTCCACTGGGGCAGTTACCTACACCCCCCCCTTATACAGGCTTCATACAGGCTTCATACAGGCTTCATACAGGCTTCATAAGAACTATAAATCCATAGTGTCTCTGTGCTTCTCTAGCTGTGCCCTTGTCTATTCTTATTTACTCTCTCTCTCTCTATATATATATATACACACACAGTATAGGGCTAATGTCAGGCAGAGCTGGAGAGAGAACATGTGATTTGGCACCCGAGGGGGCTGAAATCCACCTGCTAATCTGCAGATCAAGTGCATATTTTTGGGAAATATGTGCTTGTAGGTTTGGTTATTACCTCGCTAGGCCTAATACATCTGTTTTCTATTTTCTGCAGTGATCAATGTGGCATGCCTGGGGTTAATGCAGAGTTCATTATCCATATTCTGCGGTGATTTTACTTGCATGTGTGGGATTAATGCAGTGGTCTTTATCCGTTTTCTGCAGTGGAAGGTTATGGGTTTACTGGCATGCCTGGGGTTAATGCAATTGTTTATAGTCAATTTTTTGCAGTGGTTTTACCAGCATGTCTAGGGTTAATGCAGAGCTAATTTGTTTTCTTCGGTGATCTAACTGGCAAGTCTGGGGTTAATGTAACGCTCATTGTCTGTTTTCTGCAATGATCTTACTGGCATGTCTGGGTTAATCCAGAGTTCATTATCCATATTCTGCAATGATTTTACCTGCATGTCTGGGACTAATGCAGTGGCCTTTATCTGTTTTCTGCAGTGGAATGTTATGGGTTTACTGGCATGCCTGGGGTTAATGCAATGTATAAAGTCAATTTTTTGCAGTGGTTTTACCAGCATGTCTAGAGTTAATGCAGAGCTAATGTGTTTTCTTCAGCAAGTCTGGGGTTAATGCAACGCTCATTATCTGTTTTCTGCAGTGAACTTACTGGCATGTCTGGGGTGAATGCAATACTCTATCAATTTTTGCAGTGATTTTACTTGCATTTCTGGAGATCAGTGATCTTACAGGCATGTCTGGAGTTCATGTCATTATTATCTGTTTCTTTAATTGATCTTACAGGCATGTCTGTGGTTCATGTCATTATCATCTGTTTCTTTGATTGACCTTACTGGCATGTCTAGTGTTAATGCAAAGCTCATTATCTACTTTCTGCAATGATCTTGCCAGCATGTCTGGGGTGAATGCAATACTTATCTATTTTTGCAGTGATTTTACTTGCATTTCTGGAGATCAGTGATCTAACAGGCATGTCTGGGGTTCATGTCATTATCATCTGTTTCTTTAACTGACCTTATTGGCACGTCTAGTGTTAATGCAAAGCTCATTATCTATATTCTGCAGTGATCCTGCCGGCATGTCTGAGGTAAATGCAGTTCACTGAATCCATCCAGGGCGCTGTTTGATCCGGAGGGGGCACTCACCCCAAGTGGCAGTTGGTCGCACCCAGGAAACAGACTCGCGTCGATCAATAGTTATTTTATTAAAAATATAAATAGAAATCTGCACATCTGGTGAAAGACTGATTGTTGCATTGATAAGAAGGATCTGCGGTATCATGTACAGTGCATTATGGGTACCAACCCGGGGCTGCTGGGAAAGCCCGCTGATCAGAAAGCAATGGGTGCGGTGCTCTGTGGAGCAAACTGGGAAATCCTATATTAAAGGGTAAGTAAACCCATTTTGTGGAAGCATGTATTCTTGATACGGAGGCCTATTCACTGACTCTGTACAATTAAAAGCAGCAAGGGTTAATCGTTTATAAAATACTGACTGAGAGATGGAGGGGGCCCTGCTCCTGAGAACATACAATAAAGTTAATAATATAGTAGAAATCTCCATAGGGAAAGCACCATATATATATGTGGCCACTAGGGGGTGCTTGTTCTTATGGAGGATATTTAAGCTCAATCAGCAAAGGCAACTTCCCACCCACAAATATACAATCAGCTATGGCCTTATATGCTATTTAAAGGGAAAGTAAAGGAGAGGCGGGGTCACTAGGGGGCGGGCAGCTGCAGCTTGGCCCTGGCAGTCTGTAACCGCTGTTCTTCCTCCAGGTTCCGGAGACAGGCGTTGCGACTGACGGGCTGCACGTGCGACAATGGGAACCACCCCGACTGCATGTCTGAGAGACGCACGCCCTGGAGCCAGCCTGAAACAGAACGGTACGTGGCACCATTTAGGCACGGTAATAAGTATGGCGGCTCCTTATTCAACTAGCATAGTAACCCATAGCAACCAATCAGCAAAAAGCCTTTACTGGCCAATTGTGTTAAAACAAATAGGTTGCTATGGGTTACAAGATCCTAGCTATGTTTGAGCCTTGGTTATATTACCCCATAGGGGGTAAGAGCTCACACCCACGCTGAGGGAACACGCACACACTAAGTTACATCAGCCAATGAACAATGAGTTGCAGCCCCCCCCCGCACAGGGTTCTCTAATTGCAAAAACACAACTTACCATCCTCACTGCTCTGTCTCACAAAAATGATATCCGCTTTCTCCAGCGAGAGCTCATCGTTTTCTTTGGCTTTGTACGACTTCAAGCAAAGCATCTGTGAGAGGCCTGGAACAAGGGAAGAGTGATGCATCTGTGAGATGTGTGATACAGGGGAATAGTGATGCATCTGTGAGATGTGTGATACGGGGGAAGTGTGATGCATCTGTGAGATGTGGGATACAGGGGAAGGTGATGCATCTGTGAGATGTGTGATACAGGGGAAGAGTGATGCATCTGTGAGATGTGTGATACAGGGGAATAGTGATGCATCTGTGAGATGTGTGATACAGGGGAAGAGTGATGCATCTGTGAGATGTGTGATCGATACATCTGTGAGATGTGTGATACAGGGGAAGAGTGATGCATCTGTGAGATGTGTGATACAGGGGAATAGTGATGCATCTGTGAGATGTGTGATACAGGGGAATAGTGATGCATCTGTGAGATGTGTGATACAGGGGAATAGTGATGCATCTGTGAGATGTGTGATACAGGGGAATAGTGATGCATCTGTGAGATGTGTGATACAGGGGAATAGTGATGCATCTGTGAGATGTGGGATACAGGGGAATAGTGATGCATCTGTGAGATGTGTGATACAGGGGAATAGTGATGCATCTGTGAGATGTGGGATACAGGGGAATAGTGATGCATCTGTGAGAGGCCTGATACAAGGAAAGGGATTCCTTCTGTTAATCTAAAATATCACCCAGGGGCTTATAGACCAGAAAACTCACCGTGATATTTAAAGAGGTCCAGCTCTTCTTTGGGAGGGGATAGAGCTGAGATCCATCTTAGTTTCTGACTCCTGAATGGAAAAAATAAAATTCTGTAAATTCCTTAGGAGGTGCTGATCCATGGAACCCAACAGCAACGCAATGTGCAGTTTCACCCACTTAGTTTAGCTGCTACTTTCTGCCGGGGGTTAGTGGGGCTTTATAGCAACGGGCAGCAGCGTCCATATTGTGTATGACTTGGCCAGCTCCAGCCCTTGCATAACTCTGTGAGCCAATCAAATGCACAACAATCTCTTTCCTTTGTGCCTGTTGTACTCAGTACTGCCCTCTAGTGGCAACATGTCCACAAAATCACAATTAAATATCAACATACTCAGAATCTCTGGTGAAAAAAACAATCAAGTTTAACTTTAACAAGAACCTTCATTATTAATTCTCCTACTGTCTTCTCTAGGGGGAACACTATGGCACCTCCTACCCATATGTATAAATACAAATATACAGAGAAGGAATGTTCTGGGCACACAATAAGCTGTACCCCCATACTGTACTGTCTAAGGGAAACACTATGGCACCCCCTACCCATATGTATAAATACAAATATACAGAGAAGGAATGTTCTGGGCACACAATAAGCTGTACCCCCATACTGTACTGTCTAAGGGAAACACTATGGCACCTCCTACCCATATGTATAAATACAAATATACAGAGAGGGAATGTTCTGGGCACACAATAAGCTGTACCCCATACTGTACTGTCTAAGGGAAACACTATGGCACCTCCTACCCATATGTATAAATACAAATATACAGAGAAGGAATGTTCTGGGCACACAATAAGCTGTACCCCATACTGTACTGTCTAAGGGAAACACTAATGGCACCCCCTACCCATATGTATAAATACAAATATACAGAGAAGGAATGTTCTGGGCACACAATAAGCTGTACCCCCATACTGTACTGTCTAAGGGAAACACTATGGCACCCCCTACCCATATGTATAAATACAAATATACAGAGAAGGAATGTTCTGGGCACACAATAAGCTGTACCCCCATACTGTACTGTCTAAGGGAAACACTATGGCACCCCCTACCCATATGTATAAATACAAATATACAGCAGGGAGCAGACAGGCTGCACTTACTGTGTGTCTGTACGGAAGAAATATTCCACCCTTCTCCCATCAGGACTCCCGGCTGCATTGTCTCTCAGGGAGATACAGAAAATGTTCTTTTGGTTCCCATGAATTCTCTTCTCACATCGTTCCACTTGCACGTCGGCCGCGTGAGCGTAATCAAACACCAGGAAGCGCCCGCCCCTGCGCACACGATCATTGGTTGTTACAGACCCCGAGCACCGAAGCCGTAAAATATCACTTTATAATATACAGTTGGGTCATTTCCCTATGGGACCAAACTGTAAATTATATCCTTATAAATGGTGCTTAGTGATGTCATTAGTTATAATCAGAGCTTAGTGATGTAATTTCTGTCACATGACTCACTGAAACTTGTGTATTATAATTAATAAAGTCCCCCCTGTTGTAAAATATAAGGATATTAGAAGTCACCTCAGAGTTTCATGACCTGTATAAAAGCATTCAGCCTAGTTGCTAGGGAGTTGGGGTTCCTAGAAACCAGGGGTCTGTTCTAACCCCACACTGGGGAGTTGCAGAAGAAAAACGTTTAATACAGAACAATAACATTTAATAAATAAAAAATGACCAACTGCAGCCTGAATTGGAATGCCTGCTTCATACTACAGGTATGGAACCCGTTATCCAGAATGCTCGGGGTCTGGATAAGGGGTCCAATACCTGTACTAGTAAATTGTAAGGTCACGCTCCCAATAGAAGGCAAAGGATGAAAATACGTAAAGTGGCCGCCCCCACCCACGAGAGACTCACTCTCTGATCCGAGACAGCAGCAGACAGTCATTGAAGAGATGCAAGTAGACAGAGCGCGTGATCTTCAGTTTGAAGCTGAGAGAGTTCATTTCAAGCGCCGAGACCTCACTGTGTTTGATCAGCCGGCGCGACTGGGAGATGAGGGGGAATATCTGGGCGAGACAGAA
The DNA here is from genome assembly GCF_000004195.4 of Xenopus tropicalis. Classification (NCBI taxonomy): domain Eukaryota; kingdom Metazoa; phylum Chordata; class Amphibia; order Anura; family Pipidae; genus Xenopus; species Xenopus tropicalis. The sequence goes on along the minus strand of NC_030683.2, from coordinate 2,981,304 downwards.
CGGCAAGAGGTTTGTTATGTTGGGCAACGACACGTATTAAAGGGCAACTAAACCCATAAGGTCCTTGTATACTGTATGTGTTCAGCAGCCGTAGGCCAAGTCTCTCTACAAAGAGACTGCTCTGATAAACCAGTCCAAATGGGCTTGTCCAAAGGGGAATATAATTGCCTGTGGTTCCGCCCCTGAAGCACCCGAATCTCTGCTTTAGCCCCTCCTCTATTCCTACCGCCGATCTATCACCCAGCCCCTCCCTACCCACCAAATCCGCCACCTGATCCACCCCTTTACATCACAGCTCTGCCCCCTTCCAGTTAATTCCCATTTCCTACAGTCTTGCCTCGCTTTATGGCAGCAATTTTAGGCATACACTCAGTATCAGTCTCTAAAGACACATAGTGGGCTCAGTTACCCTTTATCTGAAAGGATCATTTCCATTTACAGCACTGCTAGATGGGGATCCTGTGACTGACAAGCAAGGAGAGTGGGGGAAATAAGAGATCTTGGCTAAAGCAGAACAAACGCAACCACTAAACTTGCCCCCCCGACCCATAGGAGGTTTCCTGGTCATCTGACCCACCACCTATTGCATAACCCAATAATGATGTCTCTATATTGTGCAAGTGATGTCATTATATTGTGCAAGTGATGTCACTACGAGGGCTGCCTGGGATGGAAACTGGAAATTAGTGCAACGGACACTGTTCCCACCTTGCATTCAAACTGGATCTTCTGGTTGAGATGGATCAGCTCTTCTGTGTCCTTCATCCTCTGAACACTCTCATTGCAGTCTCTAATCAGCTGTCAGAGTGTTGGGAGCACAAAGCAACGATGAGAGACAGACACCAATACAAACAACAACAACCTGTTACACACTGTGATCTGTGTTACACTGGGGAACTCCACCCACATTTCTCTTGTCCAATGAAAGGCAATCTAATTCTAATCAGCTTCCAATATCCATTCATTCCTCATTCTCTGCACTGCTGGTTCTGACTCCTGATACAACTCCCCAATATCCATTCATTCCTCATTCTCACTGGGTTTATAGTTATGTGTAACTGTCACTGTGTCTGTCCCTTTCCCTTCCCTGCACTGCTGGTTCTGACTCCTGATACAACTCCCCAATACCCATTCATTCCTCATTCTCACTGGGTTTATAGTTATGTGTAACTGTCACTGTGTCTGTCCCTTTCCCTTCCCTGCACTGCTGGTTCTGACTCCTGATACAACTCCCCAATATCCATTCATCCCTCATTCTCACTGGGTTTATAGTTATGTGTAACTGTCACTGTGTCTGTCCCTTTCCCTTCCCTGCACTGCTGGTTCTGACTCCTGATACAACTCCCCAATATCCATTCATCCCTCATTCTCACTGGGTTTATAGTTATGTGTAACTGTCACTGTGTCTGTCCCTTTCCCTTCCCTGCACTGCTGGTTCTGACTCCTGATACAACTCCCCAATATCCATTCATCCCTCATTCTCACTGGGTTTATAGTTATGTGTAACTGTCACTGTGTCTGTCCCTTTCCCTTCCCTGCACTGCTGGTTCTGACTCCTGATACAACTCCCCAATATCCATTCATTCCTCATTCTCACTGGGTTTATAGTTATGTGTAACTGTCACTGTGCCTGTCCCTTTCCCTTCCCTGCACTGCTGGTTCTGACTCCTGATACAACTCCCCAATATCCATTCATTCCTCATTCTCACTGGGTTTATAGTTATGTGTAACTGTCACTGTGTCTGTCCCTTTCCCTTCCCTGCACTGCTGGTTCTGACTCCTGATACAACTCCCCAATATCCATTCATTCCTCATTCTCATTACTTTCTATGAAGTTCGTACCTTCTCCACGGCATTATGTGCTTGAGTTGCCTGCAGTTCATCAACAGACCCTGGGGCGGAACGCTTTAGGATGTTCTGAAGAAGACAATAGCCAACACTGGATTTCTGAAGCCGTTTCCAACAGTAATAGCCTCCAACCCTACTAGCCCTCTGTACCCATAACAGTGTAAGAAATCTCTGGCATTGAGTTTCTGTGGAACAAGGGAATCACCTGGAGCAGCAGCCGCAGCCGAATGATCCTCTGGAACGGAAGGATCAGGAAGGATTTGAGCCCAAGTCTCTGGCACACTGGGTCGCTCTCCAGCCTTGATAGAACCTGCTGGAACCGTGGGTTGTCATTCCTGATTCAGAGAAACACAGCTTTACCCCTCGATGCAAAAATTCAACCCAAAATCTCAGCCGTCAGTTAAAGACAGACCAACAGACTACAAGAACCCAATGTGTCTCCTTACTGCAGCCTCTGGAAGGTCCTCTCCTGGTAGGACTGGTTGGTGACATAAGGCAGGTAGACTCGTCGGAAGTTCGGCTCATTGTTGATCACCATATTGCAGACTTGGAAGTTGTACTTGTTTCTCTGGAACTCATCCTCCAGATCAAATAGGAACCTGTATGGAGACATGGAGTATGAGATCCTAACCCTGACAAGATGGTACCCACCATATCCCTGGTTAGGTGGCACCCATCCTAACCATGGTATCCAAGTATCCATCCTAACCATGGTATCCATAGTACCCATCCTAACAATGGTACCCATAATATCCATCCTAACCATGGTATCCATAGTATCCATCCTAACCATGGTATCCATAGTATCCATCCTAACCATGGTACCCATAGTATCCATCCTAACCATGGTATCCATAGTATCCATCCTAACCATGGTATCCATAGTATCCATCCTAACCATGGTACCCATAGTATCCATCCTAACCATGGTATCCATAGTATCCATCCTAACCATGGTACCCATAGTATCCATCCTAACCATGGTACCCATAGTATCCATCCTAACCATGGTATCCATAGTATCCATCCTAACCATGGTATCCATAGTATCCATCCTAACCATGGTATCCATAGTATCCATCCTAACCATGGTATCCATAGTATCCATCCTAACCATGGTATGCATAGTATCCATCCTAACCATGGTATCCATAGTATCCATCCTAGCCATGGTATCCATAATATCCATCCTAACCATGGTACCCATAGTATCCATCCTAACCATGGTATCCATAGTATCCATCCTAACCATGGTATCCATAGTATCCATCCTAACCATGGTATCCATAGTATCCATCCTAACCCTGACAAGATGGTACCCACCATATCCCTGGTTAGGTGGCACCCATCCTAACCATGGTATCCATAGTATTCATCCTAACCATGGTATCCATAGTATCCATCCTAACCATGGTATCCATAGTATCCATCCTAACCATGGTACCCATAGTATCCATCCTAACCATGGTACCCATAGTATTCATCCTAACCCTGACAAGATGGTACCCACCATACCCCTGGTTAGGTGGCACCCATCCTAACCATGGTATCCATAGTATTCATCCTAACCATGGTATCCATAGTATCCATCCTAACCATGGTATCCATAGTATCCATCCTAACCATGGTATCCATAGTATCCATCCTAACCATGGTATCCATAGTATCCATCCTAACCCTGACAAGATGGTACCCACCATATCCCTGGTTAGGTGGCACCCATCCTAACCATGGTATCCATAGTATCCATCCTAGCCATGGTATCCATAGTATCCATCTTAACCCTGGTATCCATAGTATCCATCCTAACCATGGTATCCATCGTAACCATTACAAGATGACACCTATAATAACCATATCAATAAAGCAACAACAAAGATGGCACTAAGTGGCACTCCATTACAGGCCCGACCTTAGATGGTCACTATTTATTGGGCTGGTAAGGGGGCTGTTTGGGCCTGTTGAAATGCCAGGGCCTATTTCTTCTCACATGGTTTTTATCTTGTCAAGGAGAAGGTCTTCTCCTAACTGCATCTTACTGCTTGGCCAAATGGGACAGTAATAGCATTTTGGGCAGAAGATACGTCTCTATAAACTCACTCAGAACTGGCGTCTCGCACTTCGGACATGCGGGAGAAAAGCCACTGCCGATCCTGGGCAAGCAGAACTTCCTGCAGGTCCGGGTTGCACTGAAAGTGATCCACAGCTATATTCAGGCTGCGCAGGTACAGCGCCTCCGACATGATCAGCTCAAACTTGGCCTGGAGGGGGGAGCAGGAAAGCAACGGTGAGACCAGATAGTGGTATAAATGAATCGGTGAAGGCAAAACATCTCATATAGACTACTCGTCACAGGTCCCACCTTCTTTACAAATGACCTAAGGCAAAAACCTCTGAGTATGAGGAACATCTCATATTAACTACTGATTTGGGGGTTCCTACCTCCTGTAACTTCTGCTCATCCCGTGACATTGAGAGGAACCCCACGCTGCCACGTATCTCAGGTATGTCCTGCCACAGGGAGTCGGCGGAGGACATGGAGAGGCGCCGCAGGTAGGAGTCTTGGGATTCCCTCCGGCGTAGTCTTGGTGACTCGGGCCTCTGGTTTTTGATGGCCTGGTTAAGAGCTTCATCGCTGTATTCCTGGTACAGGACTTTGGCTGGGGGGGATAATAAGAGTTTAATCCTAGGGTAAAGGGTGCCGTCCTACTGTCTCTAACAAGAATAAGTTGGAGGTCATGATTAGTCGTATTTAGTAACCGGATATAAGTCTTATCCCTAAGAAGAACATTGGCACTTACATGCGCCGTAGAACTGGGATTTACGCCGGTAAGCTAGCGACTGGTCCAGGGTCTTCTGGCCATGTTTCTCCCTGGAAGGAAAAGTCAACCCATTAATAGGACGTTAATAGGAATGCAGACAGGGCCGTATTTATATATAAGCAACCTAGGGCCTGTGCCAAGGGCGGCAACTTTAGGGGGGCCCTTGGCCAGAAAAAAAACCTACCCAGTTGCCAGATGATACCTATATAAATCTGGTAGTGGAACTGGGGGGTAAGGGTCCTGAGGGCAATTGCGACTGGAAAGTTACGTCACTTCTGCAACCTGGGGGGGGTTTAAGTCCGATGCCTAGGCTGATTCCTTGGGTGAATTATATTGGATCCGAGTACTGGTCAAGCTGGCCCTATACTAAGTGGTTATGGATTTACAGTTTGTTCATCTGGGGTATAAATGTGCCATTGCTGTGTTCCTGGGGCTGATTTTCTGACTTGTGGGTCAACCCATTTGTGTGTCTAATGGTGTTCATGGTGGTCTCACTGTCTTTATTGGGCTTACTGGGCTGAGAACCTCCCTTGGCCAGTGACTGGATCTCAGTACTCATTTATCCATTATCCCATTGCTTTACCCAACGGAATTTCTCAGCCAGACTGACTGATATTTTTATGAGGCCCAAGTAGATATTGGTCAAGTGTCGATGTAGTTTTTGTCCCATATAAGGGCCAATAAGTTGTCCCATGTAAGGGCCAATTCTGCAGGAACATTGCTTTGGGTTCCATAGTCAAAAGGTTCCACCAAGGCTTGTGGAGAGCCAGAGGCTTCATCTATTGTTTGTGCCTCACTCTCTTTCTCTTCCACGTCAGTAGCTGTAATTTCTGGGTATTTTTGCCCAATCTCATCTGTTCCTTGATCGATACTTTGCTTGGTAACATTACCAGATGGTAAACCTTTCCCTGGGACCCCTGTATCTGTCTCCAACAGGTTGCACAGACCTCCCTCTTGGTCACTAACAGTCCCTTCTTCTCGCCATTCCCCAGGAATATCTGCAAACTCTAGTTTTTCCTTCCTCGGCTCTAACGAGTCCCATAGTTCACCTGTTATCATTGCTGCCCCCTTAATCTCCTGTTCCCCCATCTCTTTACCCAACGGAATTTCTCAGCCAGACTGACTGATATTTTTCTGAGGCCCAAGTAGACATTGGTCAAGTGTTGGTGTAGTTTTTGTCCCATGTAAGGGCCAATAAGGGACAGGAGTGGCAGACAATATCAGTATCTGTATGTGCAGTGTTAGTAAGTAAGTAGAAGATGAGTTTTCTTCTCCCTGATAGGCTCATCATGTCTGTCCTCTAGGGCCTTACACTATAATCCCAGATTGTGGTCTGGAAGCATCTACGTGTATGTGTACTTACCGGAGGAAGACGGAGTCCGACCTTCTGGCAGGCCTTTCTTTTTTGATTGGCTCTTCTTCATCTGAAGTGATAAAAGATGTTGCTCAATGGTCACATCAAACTATGTTGTGCCCCCACAAACCAAAATGGAACATAATAAAAACAAGGCAAATGGCCACCAGTAGAGCAGGTACCCTGAGGAGCAAATCAAAAAGCTCACCAAGGTGCCACCACCCTAAGTGAATATCTCCAAAGAAATCTGGTTTATTTAAACAAATAATCCAGCTAATAAATTACCCGAATCATTGACCAAAGCATTAAATAGTTCCATTGCAACTTACCAGCGAGGTTCTCTTGGCTCGAGGTATCATCTGATTGTTCATTCTCAGATATGGCCTCCGAAGGTCGGAACCGCAGCCGAGTCTGAGGGGAAGCAGGTCTCATGTTAATGGCAGAGAAGGATGGTCCTGTGGGTTGGCCGCTATTCCCAGAGTCCCTTGTAGGTTCTTGTTCACCCACTGTAGAAGTTATTATAGTACCGTGCCTTTTCTTCGTGCCCGTCACTTGATAGGTGCCCTTCTTCTTATGTCTGATTGTGGGTCGTCTCACCAGAAAACTCTCTTGTGGCTCTTTTATTGTATACCCTTTGTCTGAGCCGTCTGAATACCGTATCCCTTGGGGAGTGACCCACAGTGGAGTTACTGATAGACCTAAGGGTTTCTTGCTGGCATTTGTATCAGGAGAACAATGGGACTTCCCAAAAGACCCACCATGCTGGGTTCCTGGAAGGTCCATGTCTATGTTCCCTTCAGGGATGAGCCCTTCACTGTAGAAGCCCAACTGTTCTGGGCTGCCAAACAAATTCAGCATGGGATTTGAAATGTGAGTGGGGTAGAAATAGGACTTCTTCCTGGATTCTGTTTCCCTTACGTCTGAGCCAGTTATATTACCCCTTTCATGCCCTAAATGTGGGCTATATGTAGAGAGACTGACAGTTTCTCTAGTGTTTTTTTTTGTGTCCATTGGTGGGGTGATAGTCACTATTCTGATCTTTTGGAAAGAACCCTGATTGTGAGGGTCAGACTGCATGGAGCCGAGTTCTGCTGCCCCCCTAGATTCACTAGTACCCCATTGCCTAGTTATTTCCTGTGTTTTATTTTCCATGACTTGGTCCTCACTTTCTCCCATGGCAGTTCTCACATCCGTGATGGTCTCATCCTTATCCATGGGATGTTCTGAGAGGTAGGTATCTGTCTTTTTGGATTTGAATCCTTCTGTACTCTCTAATGATATTTCTTTGGATCTCTCCAAGGCCACAGTCCCAGCTGCCTCTTGTAAAATACCCAGTGCTGCCGGAGTCTGACTTACTACCTTGCTATCTGCCCCTTGTGAGCCCTCGCATGTTCCACTGATCTCATGGTTCCCATCGTTATTTGGGTCTGTGCCGTATGGAGCTGATCTTGGGAGGACATCTGGACACAAAGCCTTTTCCCCCCGATAGGGACATAACTCATCGGTATAATGACCACTAAGTTGAAGTTGAGGCATCTCATTTTGTTCATACCCTTCTGGCTCTGCTTGGTCAACGTTTGGGCAGGTGGGACTGAAAACATCCGAGTAGGAACTTTGGCTTGTTCGTGTTTGATTGGGCTGGAAATCGATATCGCTATTGGGCTCTCCATAGATGGGGCCTCGGTGGATGTCTCCACTCATCTGATCTTGTAAATCAAAACTGAAGCTCAATTCTGCAGGAACATTGCTTTGGGTTCCATGGTCAAAAGGTTCCACCAAAGCTTGTGGAGAGCCAGAGGCTTCATCTATTGAATGTGCCTCACTCTCTTTCTCTTCTATGGCAGTAACTATAATTTCTGGGTATTTTTGCCCAATCTCATCTGTTCCATGATCGATACTTTGCTTGGTAACATTACCAGATGGTAAACCTTTCCCTTGGACCCCTGTATCTGTCTCCAACAGGTTGCACAGACCTCCCTCTTGGCCACTTACAGTCCCTTCTTCTCGCCATTCCCCAGGAATATCTGCAAACTCTAGTTTTTCCTTCCTCGGCTCTAACGAGTCCCATAGTTCACCTGTTATCATTGCTGCCCCCTTAATCTCCTGTTCTCCCATCTCGGGGGCAGTAACTCTTCCTGCCGTACCTGCCCCTGTTGCCCCAATGGTTTGCAGCACATTGTCCTCATTATTCATGGCCAGTGTGTCCTCAGTCTCTGCAGCTCTTTGCTCTCTCATCTCTTGTTGAGCAGTCTCTCGCTCCCTAATAGTGTCTGACACTGTCTCTTCAATTTGGATGCCATATATTATTGTGTCTAGCTTTTTACTGCCTCTCACTTCTCCCTGCCTTAGAGTCTCTTGAATCTCCCTGACGTCTCTCATACCCCCATCGACAGTCTCTTCATTCTGTACTCCTCCAGCAACACCTAATATTGGTCTGTCTATGCTGTCATCACTGGCAGTTTCCCATTCTTCACTGTCTTCACTTAGTGTCTCTCTTCTAGTCTGTATGACAGTATCTTCCATGTCTCTCTTTGTTTTCTGTGCAGTAAGTGCATGTATGTCCTGTGTGCACGCGTCTGTCTCTCCTTCCTCTATGGCTGTCTCCCATAGCTCAGTTGCCGTTTCCCACTGCTCATTTTCAGTCTCATTTTGCTCATACACGACTGCTGTTTCTGTCTTCTTAGTGACTGTCTCTCTTTGCTCATCATCTATTTCTTCCTGCTTGTAGTATGTATCTTTACCATGATCATTTGCTGTCTGTCTCTGCTCAGTGGCTGTCTCACCCTGTTGGGTTGCTGTCTCTCCCTGCTCAGTGGATGACTTTCCCTGGTTGGTCGCTGTTTCCCTCTTTCCATTAACTGTCTCTTCCTGTTGGGTTGCTGTCTCTCCCTGCTCAGTGGACGACTTTCCCTGGTTGGTGGCTGTATCCCTCTTTCCATCAACTGTCTCTCCCTGTTGGGTTGCTGTCTCTCCCTTCTCTGTGGATGAGTTTCCTTGTTCTGTGACTGTCTCTTCTTGCTCTGTGGCTGTCTCACCCTGTTCAGTAAATATCTCTCCTTGCTCTGTGACTGCCTTTCCATAATCACTGGCTGCGTCTCCAAGCTCTGTGACTGTCTCCCCCTGCCCAGTGACTGTCTCATTTTGCCTTGAGGCTGCCTCTCTGTGCTCTGTGGCTCTCTGTTCATGATATGTGTCTGCCTCCATTTGTTCAGTAACTGTCTCTCTCTGCTCTGTGGCTTCTGTCTCATCCTGCTCATTGACTGTGCCTTCCAACTCAGTGGCTGTCTCTCCCTGCCCAGTGACTTTCTCTTCCCTCTCTGTGGCTGCCTCCTCATGCTCTTTTGCATTCTCTCCCTGCTCTGTGGCTGTCTCTCCCTGCTCTGTGGCTGTCTCTCCCTGCTCTGTGGCTGTCTCTCCCTGCTCTGTGGCTGTCTCTCCCTGCTCTGTGGCGTCTCCCTGCTCTGTGGCTGTCTCTCCCTGCTCTGTGGCTGTCTCTCCCTGCTCTGTGGCTGTCTCTCCCTGCTCTGTGGCTGTCTCTCCCTGCTCTGTGGCTGTCTCTCCCTGCTCTGTGGCTGTCTCTCCCTGCTCTGTGGCTGTCTCTCCCTGCTCTGTGGCTGTCTCTCCCTGCTCCGTGGCTGTCTCTCCCTGCTCCGTGGCTGTCTCTCCCTGCTCCGTGGCTGTCTCTCCCTGCTCCGTGGCTGTCTCTCCCTGCTCCGTGGCTGTCTCTCCCTGCTCCGTGGCTGTCTCTCCCTGCTCTGTGGCTGTCTCTCCCTGCTCTGTTGAGGCCTCTCCCTGCTCCGTGGCTGTCTCTCCCTCCTCTGTGGTGGCCTCTCCCTGCTCCGTGGTGGCCTCTCCCTGCTCTGTTGAGGCCTCTCCTTGCTCCGTGGAGGCCTCTCCCTGCTCCGTAGCTGTCTCTCTCTGCTCCGTGGCTGTCTCTCCATGCTCTTTGGAGGCCTCTCCATGCTCCGTGGCTGTTTCTCCCTCCTCTGTGGAGGCCTCTCCCTGCTCCGTAGCTGTCTCTCTCTGCTCTGTGGAGGCCTCTCCCTGCTCCGTGGCTGTCTCTCCATGCTCTTTGGAGGCCTCTCCATGCTCCGTGGCTGTTTCTCCCTCCTCTGTGGAGGCCTCTCCCTGCTCCATGGCTGTCTCCCCCTGCCCCATGCATCTCTCCCCATGCCCAGTGATTTCCTCTCCCTGCTTTCTGGCTGTCTCTCTATACTGATTGTCTGTGCCTCCAAATTCAGTGGCTGCCTCCCCACTCTCTGTGGAAATCTCCCTCTGCTCTGTGGCCATCTCTTTTTGCTCTGCGACTGTCTCTCTGTGCTCTTTGGCTGTGTCTCCCAACTTAGTGGTTGTCTCTTCCCTCTCTGTGGCTGCCTCCCCATGTTCTGTGGCTGCCTCCCTCTGCTTGGTGATTGTCTCTCCCTGCCCGGTGACTGTCTCTCCCTGCCCGGTGCCTTCCTTAACATGCTCTGTGGCTGTCTCATCTTGGACAGTGGCTGCTTGTTCCTGCTTGGTACTGGGCTCTCTCTGGATTTTTGATGTCTCTCCTTGCTCAGTGACAGTCTCTTCATGATCTGTAGTGGTCTCCCCCTTATTGGTGACACTCTCTCCCTGCCCAGTGGCTGTCTCCCTCTGCTCAGTGACTGTCTCCTCCTGCCCCACGATTGTTTCCCTCGGCTCAGTGAATGCCTCTCCCCACCTGTGAAATGTCTCTCCCTGCTCAGTGACTGTCTCTCCCTTTTCTGAAGCCCAGCAGTCCATGGTGAGAGGTGTTGTTGGGCCATTGTCATGTGACCCTTGACCCGTGTCTCCGTTATTGCTGGTAGCCATGTTGCTCCCTGGGCCAGAATTTCCAGTTTCCCCAGTTACAGTTATTGGCCTTTCGTTCCCCGGCTCTCGACTGTCACAGAGACTGTCCCTGGGCTCCGTGTGCGCCTGGTCCCTCTCAGCGTCTGTCCCCTCCGGCCCAATACTGGGCGCTGGGGCCTCCTCCGTATCTGCGCCATCCCCTTCCGCTCCGAGATGGTCCCCTTGTCTCCCCTCACTGTCTCCGTCCATCATGGCCCCATGTCCTGCAATAGCAAAACAGCCAGTTACTCACATACCCCCCAATCTACTCACTGTGTAACCCCCATATCCTATACACACAGTAACTGTATAATATATAGGCACGGTGTAACCCCCATATCCTATACACACAGTAACTGTATAATATATAGGCACAGTGTAACCCCCATATCCTATACACACAGTAACTGTATAATATATAGGCACAGTGTAACCCCCATATCCTATACACACAGTAACTGTATAATATATAGGCACAGTGTAACCCCATATCCTATACACACAGTAACTGTATAATATATAGGCCAGTGTAACCCCCATATCCTATACACACAGTAACTGTATAATATATAGGCAGTGTAACCCCCATATCCTATACACACAGTAACTGTATAATATATAGGCGTAACCCCATATCCTATACACACAGTAACTGTAATATATAGGCGTAACCCCCATATCCTATACACCAGTAACTGTATAATATATAGGTGTACCCCATATCCTATACACACAGTAACTGTATAATATATAGGCACAGTGTAACCCCCATATCCTATACACACAGTAACTGTATAATATATAGGCACAGTGTAACCCCCATATCCTATACACACAGTAACTGTATAATATATAGGCACAGTGTAACCCCCATATCCTATACACACAGTAACTGTATAATATATAGGCACAGTGTAACCCCATATCCTATACACACAGTAACTGTATAATATATAGGCACAGTGTAACCCCCATATCCTATACACACAGTAACTGTATAATATATAGGCACAGTGTAACCCCCATATCCTATACACACAGTAACTGTATAATATATAGGCCGTGTAACCCCCATATCCTATACACACAGTAACTGTATAATATATAGGCACAGTGTAACCCCCATATCCTATACACACAGTAACTGTATAATATATAGGCACAGTGTAACCCCCATATCCTATACACACAGTAACTGTATAATATATAGGTGTAACCCCCATATCCTATACACACAGTAACTGTAATAATTATAGCACAGTGTAACCCCCATATTCCTATACACACAGTAACTGTATAATATATAGGTGTAACCCCCATATCCTATACACACAGTAACTGTATAATATAATAGGCACGTGTAACCCCCATATCCTAATACACACAGTAACTGTATAATATATAGGCACGTGTAACCCCCATATCCTATACACACAGTAACTGTATAATATATAGGCACAGTGTAACCCCCATATCCTATACACACAGTAACTGTATAATATATAGCGTGTAACCCCCATATCCTATACACACAGTAACTGTATAATATATAGGCACAGTGTAACCCCCATATCCTATACACACAGTAACTGTATAATATATAGGCACAGGTGTAACCCCCATATTCCTATACACACAGTAACTGTATAATATATAGGTGTAACCCCCATATCCTATACACACAGTAACTGTATAATATATAGGCACAGTGTAACCCCCATATCCTATACACACAGTAACTGTATAATATATAGGCACGGTGTAACCCCCATATCCTATACACACAGTAACTGTATAATATATAGGCCGTGTAACCCCCATATCCTATACACACAGTAACTGTATAATATATAGGCACAGTGTAACCCCCATATCCTATACACACAGTAACTGTATAATATATAGGCAGTGTAACCCCCATATCCTATACACACAGTAACTGTATAATATATAGGCACGGTGTAACCCCCATATCCTATACACACAGTAACTGTATAATATATAGGCACAGTGTAACCCCCATATCCTATACACACAGTAACTGTATAATATATAGCCAGTGTAACCCCCATATCCTATACACACAGTAACTGTATAATATATAGGCACAGTGTAACCCCCATATCCTATACACACAGTAACTGTATAATATATAGGCACAGTGTAACCCCCATATCCTATACACACAGTAACTGTATAATATATAGGCACAGTGTAACCCCCATATCCTATACACACAGTAACTGTATAATATATAGGCACAGTGTAACCCCCATATCCTATACACACAGTAACTGTAATACATATATAGGCAGGTAACCCCCATATCCTATAACACCACAGTAACTGTATAATATTAGGCACAGTGTAACCCCCCATAATCCTATACACAACAGTAACTGTTATAATATATAGGCACAGTGTACACCCCCCATTATCCTATAACCAAGTAACTGTTATATATAGGCACGGTGTAACCCCATATTCTATACACACATAACTGTATTTAATTATGGCACAGTGTACCCCATATCTATACCACAGTAATGTATATATATAGGTGTAAAAAAAAACCCCCATTCCTATACACACAGTAACTGTTATATATATTTAGGCAGCAGTGTACCCCCATATCCTATACACACCAGTAACTGTATAATTATAGGACGGGTGTACCCCATTCCTATACACACAGTAACTGCTATTAAATATAGGCACAGTGTAACCCCCATATTCCTATACAACAGTAATCTGTATAATTATATTAGGGTGTAACCACCCATATCTATACACACAGTAACTGTATAATATATAGGGTGTAACCCCCATATCCTATACACACAGTAACTGTATAATATATAGGCACAGTGTAACCCCCATATCCTATACACACAGTAACTGTATAATATATAGGCACAGTGTAACCCCCATATCCTATACACACAGTAACTGTATAATATATAGGCGTAACCCCCATATCCTATACACACAGTAACTGTATAATATATAGGCGTAACCCCCATATCCTATACACACAGTAACTGTATAATATATAGGCACAGTGTAACCCCATATCCTATACACACAGTAACTGTATAATATATAGGTACGGTGTAACCCCCATATCCTATACACACAGTAACTGTATAATATATAGGCACGGTGTAACCCCCATATCCTATACACACAGTAACTGTATAATATATAGGCGTAACCCCCATATCCTATACACACAGTAACTGTATAATATATAGGCACAGTGTAACCCCCATATCCTATACACACAGTGACCTGTATAATATAAGGCACAGTGTAACCCCCCATATCCTATACACACAGTGACTGTATAATATAGAGTGTAACCCCCATATCCTATACACACAGTGACTGTATAATATAGAGGTGTAACCCCATATCCTATACACACAGTAACTGTATAATATATAGGCACGTGTAACCCCCATATCCTATACACACAGTAACTGTATAATATATAGGCACGGTGTAACCCCCATAATCCTATACACACAGTAACTGTTAATATATAGGCACAGTGTAACCCCCCATATCCTATACACACAGTAACTGTATAATATATAGGTGTAACCCCATATCCTATACACACAGTAACTGTATAATATATAGGTGTAACCCCCATATCCTATACACACAGTAACTGTATAATATATAGGCACGGTGTAACCCCCATATCCTATACAACACAGTAACTGTATAATATATAGGTGTAACCCCCATATCCTATACACACAGTAACTGTATAATATATAGGCACAGTGTAACCCCCATATCCTATACACACAGTAACTGTATAATATATAGCACGTGCTAACCCCCATATCCTATACACACAGTAACTGTATAATATATAGGCACAGTGTAACCCCCATATCCTATACACACAGTAACTGTATAATATATAGGCACAGTGTAACCCCCATATCCTATACACACAGTAACTGTATAATATATAGGCACAGTGTAACCCCATCCTATACACACAGTAACTGTATAATATATAGGCACAGTGTAACCCCATATCCTATACACACAGTAACTGTATAATATATAGGCACAGTGTAACCCCCATATCCTATACACACAGTAACTGTATAATATATAGGCACAGTGTAACCCCCATATCCTATACACACAGTAACTGTATAATATATAGGCACAGTGTAACCCCCATATCCTATACACACAGTAACTGTATTATATAGGCACAGTGTAACCCCCATATCCTATACACACAGTAACTGTATAATATATAGGCACAGTGTAACCCCCATATCCTATACACACAGTAACTGTATAATATATAGGCACAGTGTAACCCCCATATCCTATACACACAGTAACTGTATAATATATAGGCACAGTGTAACCCCCATATCCTATACACACAGTAACTGTATAATATATAGGCACAGTGTAACCCCCATATCCTATACACACAGTAACTGTATAATATATAGGCACAGTGTAACCCCCATATCCTATACACACAGTAACTGTATAATATATAGGTGTAACCCCATATCCTATCCTATACACACAGTAACTGTATAATATATAGCACGGTAACCCCATATAGTACTGTATAATATAGGCACAGTGTAACCCCCATACTATACACACAGTAACTGTATAATATATAGGGTGTAACCCCCATATCCTATACACACAGTAACTGTATAATATATAGGGTGTTAACCCCCATATCCTATACACACAGTAACAGTAACCCCTCCTATACACCAGTAACTGTATAATATATAGGCACAGTGTAACCCCATATCCTATACACACAGTAACTGTATAATATATAGGCACAGTGTAACCCCCATATCTATACACACAGTAACTGTATAATATATAGGCACAGTGTAACCCCCATATCCTATACACACAGTAACTGTATAATATATAGGGTAACCCCATATCCTATACACACAGTAACTGTATAAATATATAGGACGTAACCCCCATATCCCACACACTGTAACCCCCATATCTATACACACAGTAACTGATAATATATAGTGTAACCCCCATACCTATACACAGTAACTGTATAATATATAGGCACAGTGTAACCCAATCCATACACACAGTAACTGTATAATATATAGGCACAGTGTAACCCCCATATCCTATACACACAGTAACTGTATAATATATAGGCACAGTGTAACCCCCATATCCTATACACACAGTAACTGTATAATATATAGGCACAGTGTAACCCCCATATCCTATACACACAGTAACTGTATAATAATATAGGCCACAGTGGTAACCCCCATATCCTATACACACAGTAACTGTATAATATATAGGCACCCCCATATCCTATACACACAGTAACTGTATAATATATAGGCACAGCGTAACCCCCATATCCTATACACACAGTAACTGTATAATATATAGGCACAGTGTAACCCCCATATCCTATACACACAGTAACTGTATAATATATACGCACAGTAACTGCGTGTGACTTTATATCACAACTATTCCATATGCCGCCTCCAGATGTTTTTGAACTATAAATTCCAGACTATACCAAGTGCCAGAGCAGTCGGGGGAGCCACACAGTACATTACATGACACTATGACCTATAGCAGATTCCACCCAATTACCTGGGGCAAAATATACCCCATTGCTATAGGTGTGGTTGGGGCCAAGGACCCAGCCCCATGACTGCTGTCATTTCCACTTGGTTAATACTGGCTGGCAGAGCAGGGGTTAATCAGCTGTCTATCATTTGGATAATGGGAATCCAAGGAGGGTCCGGAAAGGGGAGGGGCCAGATCAGTCGCCCACCCTGAGACGACATTTAATGGAAGTTAAAGCCGCCGGCAGGTTCTGCTGAGTCACGTCAGGGAAGGAGTGCGCCATAGGGATGGCTCTTACCCCTAAGTGCCAGCTGTGACCGGCTATCAGTGCATTCTGGGAGTTGTAGTTCAGCAGCAGCTGGAAACCAACAGACATTAGACCCCCTGCCTTACACAGCCCCTCAGGCCCCCCTACTAGCCCAGATATAGAGTGTGGCACAATGGGCCAGCGAGAGGGTCAATAGAGTGCAGCAATTCCTTTCTGCTTGATATTCAGTGTAGGAGTTTGCAGGCAGTTAGGAAACTAAGGAAAACAAAGGCATCTGAGCGTCACCCTGAGAGACTGCAGGGGGGTGGCACCGGGGGGGTTGGGGAAAGGGGGTACTACCTGTCCGCTGGCAAGAACCACAGGAGCTCACATTCCTCTCCCCGGGGAAGGGTCAAGGTGCAGGGGTCAGATGTTAGATCCACAGACTCACACGGAGGGACACAACTTCCTGGAAAGGAGCAGCCCAGGTGAGATTCCCAGCACTCAGGCAGGTGGGGGTGGGGCAGGTAAGGCCCTCCCACTGAGACGTCACCTGAGAGAGGTTGTGGGGCGGGGACAGGAGCCAGACAGGGAGGTGCGGGGAGACCGCAGGCTGCTGGGGTGACGTGTAACCCTGGGTATCCCTGGAACTATAGCGGGGTGACTGTTACCCCAATGTTTCTATATATCTGTAACCTTGTTATGGGCTAAGGGGGCCCAGCCTGAAGGCCAGTTAGGGGGGATTTGGGGTGAGTGCTTATTTGTGCCCTGGGTATCCCTGGAACTATAGCGGGGTGACTGTTACCCCAATGTTTCTATATATCTGTAACCTTGTTATGGGCTAAGGGGGCCCAGCCTGAAGGCCAGTTAGGGGGGGATTTGGGGTGAGTGCTTATTTGTGCCCTGGGTACCCCTGGAACTATAGCGGGGTGACTGTTACCCCAATGTTTCTATATATCTGTAACCTTGTTATGGGCTAAGGGGGCCCAGCCTGAAGGCCAGTTAGGGGGGGATTTGGGGTGAGTGCTTATTTGTGCCCTGGGTACCCCTGGAACTATAGCGGGGTGACTGTTACCCCAATGTTTCTATATATCTGTAACCTTGTTATGGGCTAAGGGGGCCCAGCCTGAAGGCCAGTTAGGGGGGGATTTGGGGTGAGTGCTTATTTGTGCCCTGGGTACCCCTGGAACTATAGCGGGGTGACTGTTACCCAATGTTTCTATATATCTGTAACCTTGTTATGGGCTAAGGGGGCCCAGCCTGAAGGCCAGTTAGGGGGGGATTTGGGGTGAGTGCTTATTTGTGCCCTGGGTACCCCTGGAACTATAGCAGGGTGACTGTTACCCAATGTTTCTATATATCAGTAACCTTGTTATGGGCTAAGGGGGCCCAGCCTGAAGGCCAGTTAGGGGGGGATTTGGGGTGAGTGCTTATTTGTACCCTGGGTACCCCTGGAACTATAGCGGGGTGACTGTTACCCCAATGTTTCTATATATCTGTAACCTTGTTATGGAATAAAAAAATTAAACATAAGTTTACTAAAATTATCATTTACTGCCAATGATACATGGCATTAAGGATAAAAACTGCAAGAACGAATTGCATGTAGCGCAGCCCCACACTCACACTCCCATTGGCTGCTGTAAGTGCCAGTCAGGTCGCTGGGCAGTCACGTCTGTGTTTAATGGAGACAGGATCGTGCACTAACGCAGTAACCGCAGGCCGTGGGGGCAATGGTGGGTAATTTGGCACTGGGTGTTTGGGCAGCAAAGTCCCCGGCATCCCCCTCCTGTGTCCCCCACTCCTGCCAGTTCTTTTATTCAGCAACATTAGTAAATGTGGTCACTAGGTGGCGCCATTGGGTTTTAGAAAACGTTTATTCATTGAGCCAATGGGATATTAACCCAAATATAAATCTAAGCAATTCCCCAATATCCATTCATTCCTCATTCTCACTGGGTTTATAGTTATGTGTAACTGTCACTGTGTCTGTCCCTTTCCCTTCCCTGCACTGCTGGTTCTGACTCCTGATACAACTCCCCAATACCCATTCATTCCTCATTCTCACTGGGTTTATAGTTATGTGTAACTGTCACTGTGTCTGTCCCTTTCCCTTCCCTGCACTGCTGGTTCTGACTCCTGATACAACTCCCCAATATCCATTCATTCCTCATTCTCACTGGGTTTATAGTTATGTGTAACTGTCACTGTGTCTGTCCCTTTCCCTTCTCTGCACTGCTGGTTCTGACTCCTGATACAACTCCCCAATACCCATTCATTCCTCATTCTCACTGGGTTTATAGTTATGTATAACTCAGCCTGCAGCCTTGTGCCTTTATATGGGGGGCACAGAACCCCTCAGTGACTGCTAATATCCTTATCATTTACAGTAGGGGGTACATTATCCCTTATAATACATGAGTGATACTCAGAGTTCCCTGTATAACTCAGCCTGCAGCCTTGTGCCTTTATATGGGGGGCACAGAGCCCCTCAGTGACTGCTAATATCCTTATCATTTACAGTAGGGGGTATATTATCCCTTATAATACATGAGTGATACTCAGAGTTCCCTGTATAACTCAGCCTGCAGCCTTGTGCCTTTATATGGGGGGCACAGAACCCCTCAGTGACTGCTAAATATCCTTATCATTTACAGTAGGGGGTAACATTTATCCCTTATAATACATGAGTGATACTCAGAGTTCCCTGTATAAACTCAGCCTGTAGCCTTGTGCCTTTATATGGGGGGCACAGAACCCCTCAGTGACTGCTAATATCCTTATCATTTACAGTAGGGGGTACATTATCCCTTATAATACATGAGTGGATACTCAGAGTTCCCTGTATAACTCAGCCTGCAGCCTTGGTGCCTTTATATGGGGGGGCACAGAACCCCTCAGTGACTGCTAATATCCTTATCATTTACAGTAGGGGGTACATTATCCCTTATAATACATGAGTGATACTCAGAGTTCCCTGTATAACTCAGCCTGCAGCCTTGTGCCTTTATATGGGGGGCACAGAACCCCTCAGTGACTGCTAATATCCTTATCATTTACAGTAGGGGGTACATAATGCACGTGTAGCCAGGCCCCTGCAGACGGCTACATGACGCTGAGCAGATTGGCCACATTAGCCCAGACAGACAAAATGTGCATTTGTGTCGGCCACATACAGAGCTGAATAGCCATTGGGCCAGTGAATGGGCCGGGGCCCTGGGAATAACACGTGTTCCTGCTGCCTCTTGCTGTGGCCCCCACTGCCGGGCTTCCTACTGACTGTCAGCTGGGGAGTGAATCTTGGGTCGCCAGTTTAACATGTGAAAGGCTGAGCCGGGGTTGGATGACAATAAAGTTCCTTAGAACGTTCTATGGAAGAGACTTTCCCTTTAGAATCCAGTTTGCAGGTCATTAACAAAACATTATAGGGCCCGGCGCATAACAATGGCCCCCGGGGGCGGCCTCTGCACCTGCATGGAATGACCTTTGCCCCGGGCGCTGGCCGGCCAATCAGCCGCTGTCGTTGGGATGTTACAATGAGCTGGGGAGCCAATGGGGTGCGGTCTTTGTGTATTTTATGGATAAATCACAGGAGAGGGAATACTTCCCCTTGCAGTGTATGGGGTGGGGTTTGGGATTGGGGGGTGTTTGTTACAGGTGAGACTTCCCCTTTACTTGCGAACCCTCTGTGAGCTCAGGAGCCGCCCAAGGTTGCCCCTTTGTGTCGGTGCCATAAAGCGGGGGCTGTTTATCTACATTTGCACCGAGGGTTCATCCCAAGGGTCCTGGGGGCAAGAGGAGTTCACTCCAGGGGGGGGTCCTGTGTTTGCTGGAGGTACAGAATGTGGGGACTATACACATGGGGTTCTGTGCACCCCAACTACACCCTGTACGACTCACAATAATATCTAAAGCCAAGGGGCCCCCGTTACAGTTTAGGGCCCCCTCTTGCACCACTGCACCCCAAGAATCTATATAAGGATAATTCTACAGTGCAGGGGGGACGCAGGGACCTCATAGTGGAACATACTGCCCCATAAGCTTTATCCCAACGCCCCAGAATTCTACATCCCCCCCCAATAACTGCCCCATAAGCTTTATCCCAACGCCCCAGAATTCTACATACCGCCCCAATAACTGCCCCATAAGCTTTATCCCAAACGCCCCAGAATTCTACATACCGCCCCAAATAACTGCCCCATAAGCTTTTATCCCAACGCCCCAGAATTCTACATCCCCCCCAATAACTGCCCCATAAGCTTTATCCCAACGCCCCAGAATTCTACATACCGCCCCAATAACTGCCCCATAAGCTTTATCCCAACGCCCCAGAATTCTACATACCGCCCCAATAACTGCCCCATAAGCTTTATCCCAACGCCCCAGAATTCTACATACCGCCCCAATAACTGCCCCATAAATTTTATCCCAACGCCCCAGAATTCTACATACCCCCCAATAACTGCCCCATAAGCTTTATCCCAACGCCCCAGAATTCTACATACCGCCCCAATAACTGCCCCATAAATTTTATCCCAACGCCCAGAATTCTACATACCCCCCAATAACTGCCCCATAAGCTTTATCCCAACGCCCCAGAATTCTAACATACCCCCCAATAACTGCCCCATAAGCTTTATCCCAACACCCCAGAATTCTACATACCGCCCCAATAACTGCCCCATAAATTTTATCCCAACGCCCCAGAATTCTACATACCGCCCCAATAACTGCCCCATAAATTTTATCCCAACGCCCCAGAATTCTACATACCGCCCCAATAACTGCCCCATAAAGCTTTATCCCAACGCCCCAGAATTCTACATACCCCCCCAATAACTGCCCCATAAAGCTTTATCCCAACGCCCCAGAAATTCTACATTACCGCCCCAATAACTGCCCCATAAGCTTTATCCCAACACCCCAGAATTCTACAACCGCCCAATAACTGCCCATAAGCTTTATCCCAACGCCCCAGAATTTCTACATACCGCCCCAATAACTGCCCCCATAAGCTTAATCCCAACGCCCCCAAATTCTACATACCGCCCCAATAACTGCCCCCATAAATTTTATCCCAACGCCCCAGAATTCTACATACCCCCCAATAAACTGCCCCATAAGCTTTATCCCAACGCCCCAGAATTCTACATACCCCCCAATAACTGCCCATAAGCTTTATCCCAACGCCCCCAGAATTCTACATACCCCCCAATAACTGCCCCATAAGCTTTATCCCAACACCCCCAGATTCTACATACCGCCCCAATAACTGCCCCATAAATTTATCCCAACGCCCCAGAATTCTACATACCGCCCCAATAACTGCCCCATAAATTTTATCCCAACGCCCCAGAATTCTACATACCGCCCCAATAACTGCCCCATAAGCTTTATCCCAACGCCCCAGAATTCTACATACCCCCCCAATAACTGCCCCATAAGCTTTATCCCAACGCCCCAGAATTCTACATACCCCCCCCCCAATACTTACAGGTAACCTGGTGTTACCATCACTGTCACTTTAATATCAGGGACTGGGGGGAGTGAAGGGAATGGACATGGGGTGTCGGGGTTCTCACACAAGTTGCAGTTGGTCTTTTCTTCATTCTTATGTTTTCTGGATCATTTCAGCACCAAAAGAGATTCTGGGGACAAAGGAGAGAATTTTAAAGGTAAAATAAACCTAAGGGCTCATCTGCTCACATTCCCTGTATCTGTAATAAAAGGTGAGAGCCGATTGGCCCAGGAAGTTTGGCTGTAATTACAAGTTTGGGCACATCGCTCCCTGCATGAGAATAGGATCCTGCCCCCTGTTTATGGGGTGGGGGTAGGACGGGGAGCAGATGGCTCGCTCAGGCTCTGCTGGAGTTGGGTGACCTACAGAGAAGCCATTGTGCTGGGACAAAGCTGAGTGAATAGGGAGAGGCTCAGGCCGAGCAGTGGCTCCCATTGGCTGCAGGTGAAGCAGCTGGATTGTGTCTAATTAGTACTGGGGGGGGGGGATCTCATTAGGGCAGGTCTGTAAGGCCGTTAATAAGGATACAGCCCAGTGGGGTCATACGGGGAGCCCTGGCACTCACACAGCACCCACGCCATTTCTGTTAGACGGATTTAGTTTTAGGGGGGGTTGGAAGGAAATGTTTTGCGCATATCCCTCCCCAGGCATTTCCATTGCTCTGTGTATAGGGGGGGGGGCTGTTATGTTAATATGTTGGGAATAGAGTTATATTGAGCAGCTTTACAGCCCTCACTTACTAGAATCAGTTGCTTTCTCCATTCTCCCCTCTCAAGTCTTCAACCGTCTGCTTGTGGGGTCAGTGACCCCGTGCGGGTTTGGTTGGGGCCCTCGGATTGTTGGGAAACTGCAGCCCCCAGTGCTCTGCTTTAACATTATGGTACAGGGAGGTGCAGCCTCATACTAAGGGGGCCAATGAGCTGAGCAATTGGGCCTCATCCTCTGTTGGGGGTCTAAGGACATCCAAGACCATCAGAAATATGTGTTTCAATCCCCAAAGGGGTCCCGACCCACAGGTTGAGAACCGCTGTTCTACAGTCTTGCCCTACTGCCTCCCTCTTGCCCTGATGTTTCCATCTTGCCCTACTGTCTCCATCTTGTCCTATTGTCTCCATCTTGTACTACTGTCTCCATCTTGCCCTACTGTCTCCATCTTGTCCTACTGTCTCCATCTTGTCTTACTGTCTCCATCTTGCCCTACTGTCCCCATCTTGCCCTACTGTCTCCATCTTGCCCTACTGTCCCCATCTTGTCCTACTGTCTCCATCTTGTCCTACTGTCTCCATCTTGCCCTACTGTCTCCATCTTGTCCTACTGTCTCCATCTTGTCTTACTGTCTCCATCTTGCCCTACTGTCCCCATCTTGCCCTACTGTCTCCATCTTGCCCTACTGTCCCCATCTTGTCCTACTGTCTCCATCTTGCCCTACTGTCTCCATCTTGTCCTACTGTCTCCATCTTGTCTTACTGTCTCCATCTTGCCCTACTGTCCCCATCTTGCCCTACTGTCTCCATCTTGCCCTACTGTCTCCATCTTGTCTTACTGTCTCCATCTTGTCCTACTGTCCCCATCTTGCCCTACTGTCCCCATCTTGCCCTACTGTCCCCATCTTGCCCTACTGTCCCCATCTTGTCCTACTGCCTCCCTCTTGCCCTGATGTTTCCATCTTGTCCTACTGTCTCTATCTTGCCCTACTGTCCCCATCTTGCCCTACTGTCCCCATCTTGCCCTACTGTCCCCATCTTGCCCTACTGTCCCCATCTTGTCCTACTGCCTCCCTCTTGCCCTGATGTTTCCATCTTGTCCTACTGTCTCCATCTTGCCCTACTGTCCCCATCTTGCCCTACTGTCTCCATCTTGCACTACTGTCTCCATCTTGCCCTACTGTCTCCATCTTGTACCTACTGTCTCCATCTTGCCCTACTGTCTCCATCTTGTACTACTGTCTCCATCTTGCCCTACTGTCTCCATCTTGCCCTACTGTCTCCATCTTGCCTACTGTCTCCATCTTGCCCTACTGTCTCCATCTTGCACTACTGTCTCCATCTTGCCCTACTGTCTCCATCTTGCCCTACTGTCTCCATCTTGCCCTACTGTCTCCATCTTGCCCTACTGTCTCCATCTTGCACTACTGTCTCCATCTTGCCCTACTGTCTCCATCTTGTACTACTGTCTCCATCTTGCCCTACTGTCTCCATCTTGCCCCTACTGTCTCCATCTTGCCCTACTGTCTCCATCTTGCACTACTGTCTCCATCTTGCCCTACTGTCTCCATCTTGCCCTACTGTCTCCATCTTGCCCTACTGTCTCCATCTTGTCCTACTGTCTCCAACTTGCCCTACTGTCTCCATCTGTCCTTCTGTCTCCATCTTGCCCTACTGTCTCCATCTTGCCCTACTGTCTCCATCTTGCCCTACTGTCTCCATCTTGCCCTACTTGCCCTACTGTCTCCATCTTGCCCTACTGTCTCCATCTTGCACTACTGTCTCCATCTTGCCCTACTGTCTCCATCTTGCCCTACTGTCTCCATCTTGCCCTACTGTCTCCATCTTGCCCTACTGTCTCCATCTTGCACTACTGTCTCCATCTTGCCCTACTGTCTCCATCTTGCCTACTGTCTCCATCTTGCCCTACTGTCTCCAACTTGCCCTACTGTCTCCATCTTGTCCTACTGTCTCCATCTTGCCCTACTGTCTCCATCTTGTCCTACTGTCTCCAACTTGCCCTACTGTCTCCATCTTGTCCTTCTGTCTCCATCTTGCCCTACTGTCTCCATCTTGCCCTACTGTCCCCATCTTGCCCTACTGTCTCCATCTTGCCCTACTGTCCCCATCTTGCCCTACTGTCTCCATCTTGCCCTACTGTCTCCATCTTGCCCTACTGTCTCCATCTTGCCCCACTATACATGCTCTCCCCACTTTAATTCTGCTCCCTGGGGCCTATAGGGACATATTATTATAGTGTGTAAGTTAATACCGCTGATGATGTTGGCCATAGCAACCAATCAATTGCTTTTGTTTTCTAACGCAGTTGACCATTTAAATCTAATTGCTGATTGGACAGTTCGGATGAGGCGGAAGCCACATGTCCCATATTTACTGAGCCTGTGGATATTTCCCATAGACAAACAAGATTTCACTTTCTGGGACAGGGGGGACAGGGGGGGTTTAACAGGAGATATTCAAGCCCAGCAATTAAAAAGCAATCAGTGCAGGGGGGGGGGGCAATGACCTTGCTTTCTCCCAAGCGTCCCGATGAACTCTCTCCCCCTAATGAGAAGTCAGATCAGTTCCACGAGTCCATTAAAAAGGAATCCGCGTGGCACTTGTGGAAAGGGAGAAATGAGGCAGAAAGTGGGACCTGCCGCCGGCACAATGGGCAGAGACAGAGCTGCCCCCGGCTGAAGCCCCTCGCTAGGGTCATGGGACAAAAGATGGGAGGAAGGGGGGGGTGCATGGGAATGGTCTCAGCAGTTCCGCAAATCCCCCCCCCCCCACTTGCACATCCTTGGCATGTCCCACCCCGGGGGGGGAAATGTTTCTGTACCATCTGCACCACGGGGTCTGGGGGGGCAACAGTGAATTCTTAGCCTTAATTATAGCATTTAAATGAGCCCCAATGCCAATGGGCTGTTGGCAGCAGAGAATATATATATATATATGAATAATACAGGGCATTGTGTGGCTTTAGTTACCCTTTAAATCTAATTTGAGAAGCTCCCGTGCAAATGTGAGAGTTTAACTATTTATTTTTCCCACTTTCTTGTTGTTTCATCGTTAACATTACTGTCCCTCGTGGGCTCAGCCTGAGGGGTTAATTATGTGACCCCCTGATTGTCCCTGGCACTCTCTCGTGACAAGCCCAGGGAATGGGAGGCTTTTGAGTGGTGACAGATGTCTAATGTCTAAGAGAGAGAGTGCTATCACGAGTCCATTGATTGCAGGATCTGCCCCCACACACCCCCAGACAGACCATTATTCAGGGGTCTTTGTGAGATGATGGGGGGGGGGGCGAGACAGATTTTCCCAGTGGTCAGTAAATTTCACAGGGTCCCATACAGGGGAGTTGCACCGAGGGAACTGGTGTAACTGGAAAGTGACTCCCCTCCCTGCAGCTGCAGGACCCGATGTTCCTAGACCCCCAACAGAGGATGTGGTCCAACTGCTGAGCTTATTGGCCGCATTGGTATGAGCCGGCCCAGGGCTAGAGCTCAGAGTTAGACCATACTATTAAATATTGCCCCAACCCCTGGGCACCCTACTTGCTTCTTGCCCCCCCCCCCCCATTCATCTGACTGCCTGCACAGTTCTCTACTTGCCCACTTGCCCCTTCTTTCTGCAGATTGCTGCCCCTGTAGTGCGCCCCCCACCCCCAAGGCACGTGCCCATTCATGGGCAGATTTGCCACATTATGCACCATTGCCAAACAAGCAGATATTTACACAATTTGGGTTTTCAGACAGTTGGGCAAATACGAAGGATCTGATTGTTCCCCTGTCCAACAATTGGATCTTAATGGAGGCCTACGGAGACCCATTTGGGTAGAACTATATGATTGTGCCAATGCGATCACTGCCCAATGGGATTATCAAACCTGCCAATCAAAATGGTGCTGATTGTCTGACAGATTTTGGGCGGCCAGACTTCCCAATGGCCCAATACACAGGTCACAGTACAACCTGCTAATTGGGGGGCGGGGGGTGCTAATTGGATATCCTCCAGGGAAACTTCCGTATCTATAGAAGGTTCCATTTACAGTCTGGGTAACACAATACTGCTATTAGCGACACATTGCAGTCAGTACAAGTAAGCAAGGCCACTGACCAATCATAGAAAGAAGAGGGATCATGTGCAATGAATGTGGCTAAGCACGAAGAATAGCAGCCCATAGCAACCAATCAGCCAGGAAAATACACCATTCTACTGTGTGAACACAAACAAGTCATTGGTTGCTATGGGTTACTAGATCTGGAGCCTGTTATTGGCCACATTCTGTGAACCCCACTAAGCTATAAAGTCCAAGCCCAGGACAAGTGCCGGCGCTTTTAGGTTAGGACTTGCAGTACCACTTCCCACCACTGTGTGTGCCCTTGGGCGGCAGTAAAGCTAAAGGTTTTTGTTACTCCCTGCAGTAAATAAGGCAAAATCTGAAGGGCGTCTCATTGGACTAGAGATTTGTTTTAATTCTGCTTGGACCAACCACAGATATTTCCTGGTAAAAAAACAGGTAAAAAGTATCTCCAGCACAGGTGGGACAGGTGGGAGTTGCAGTACAACCACTTTGGGGAGGCGGTTACACTGGCCTGGAAGCCATTGCTTATTTTGTTGCATCACATCACGTTACACCTGGGGGGGCGGAACCGCAATGGTCCAAGTGATCCGCCCCCAACTTCATTTGCATTGATATAAAGGGGAATCTTTTCTCTCCCGGTCTCCTAGTTAAATCTGACACTGGTATCTCCAGCCAGCAGTGCTGCAGCTCAGCCTCTCCGGTAAAGGGTAACTGATCCTGCTATTTGATTTAGTATCTCTGCCATAAAGCAAGGAAGGCCCGCTGTTTTTTTTTTTTTTACAAGAATGGCAAGTAGAGGCAATCATGTGACTAGTAGGAAATACCACCCCCCCCCCCCATTGGACTAACAATATCTTAGTGCTCGTTAGCAACATTATCCTGTAATTACACCCAGTCTGCAATATGCATGCAATATGTTTGGGTTCCGTTTTATTTGGTTGTAGAATAAACAAAAGCAGATCCGTAGTGTGTGGGGCAGATCCGTAGTGTGTGGGGCAGATCCGTAGTGTGTGGGGCAGATCCGTACTGTGTGGGGCAGATCCGTAGTGTGTGGGGCAGAGCTCAGCCATTCCCCAGCACCCACCCATTCCCCAGCACTCATCCATTCCCCAGCACCCACCCATTCCCCAGCACCCACCCATTCCCCAGAGCTCACCCATTCCCCAGCGCCCACCCATTCCCCAGCGCCCACCCATTCCCCAGCGCCCACCCATTCCCCAGAGCTCAGCCATTCCCCAGCACCCACCCATTCCTCAGCGCCCACCCATTTCCCAGAGCTCACCCATTCCCCCGTGCCCACCCATTCCCCAGAGCTCACCCATTCCCCCGTGCCCACCCATTCCCCAGAGCTCAGCCATTCCCCAGCACCCACCCATTCCCCAGAGCTCACCCATTCCCCAGCGCCCACCCATTCCCCAGAGCTCACCCATTCCCCAGCGCCCACCCATTCCCCAGCGCCCACCCATTCCCCAGCGCCCACCCATTCCCCAGCACCCACCCATTCCCCCGCGCCCACCCATTCCCCAGCACCACCCATTTCCCAGAGCTCACCCATTTCCCAGAGCTCACCCATTCCCCCGCGCCCACCCATTCCCCCACGCCCACCCATTCCCCAGCACCCACCCATTCCCCCGCGCCCACCCATTCCCCAGCACCCACCCATTTCCCAGAGCTCACCCATTCCCCAGCACCACCCATTTCCCAGAGCTCACCCATTCCCCAGCACCCACCCATTCCCCAGCACCACCCATTTCCCAGAGCTCACCCATTCCCCAGCACCACCCATTTCCCAGAGCTCACCCATTCCCCAGCGCCCACCCATTCCCCAGTCTGGAGGGGGTGCTAAGTGGATATAATGGGGGGGGCTATGGGGTGTGATACAGCCGGGCACATAGGTGCCAATGCCAGGTGATCCTGTGGGCAGCTTTGCCCCGTGGGGTCAGTGAATAAGGGGGAGGAGTAGAGCCGCACCCTGTTTGTATAGTTACTGCCCCCTCAGCATCTGGCTCGGGGGCAACTGTAATTATGTTCCTATGACTACGTATCTTTTGTATACGAAACGCGTCGGGACCTTTTTGTTTTAAGATCTCTACAATAAAGTTTTAGTGGACCAAGGAGTGCGGCCATTTCTCTTCAACCTGATGTTTGTTTAATACCTCAGGCTACGGGTTGGGGGCGCTGCACCGGGACCCCCACTTGTCTTTGGGGAGTGCATTTCCCAATAACTTTGCCAGGACTGTTTTGAAGTCGTGTGTTGGAGGTGGGGGGTCCGGGGTTTATACACCCACATAATTTATGGGGTGAGCTTGTTACCTCTTCATTTGCACTTAGCTTTGTAAGAGCCTGGGGGTTGTACTGAGGCCTGTATATACGCACACTCCCCCTCCCGTTACCGGAAAACTGTGTATGTACTCACCTATTCACTGCCCCATCCGCCCCCACTCACCCTCACGTGTCACAACTTGCACTCACTCATCTCTTCTGTGCACAAACCGAATTCTGTGCCACAAAATCAGAGCAGCCATGTGATTTATAAGTACAGAAATCTATTCGCTTGGGTGGGGGGGGAATATCAGGCCAGTAATCATCTCCCTGGAACCCCCCCAGGTATAAAACTGCAGTCTTACCAATGTAATTACTAGTAAAATCAGTGTCTGCAGTAACTGGGGGGGGCTCTGTCAGTAACTGGGGGGGCTCTGTCAGTAACTGGGGGGGCTCTGTGAGTAACTGGGGGGGGCTCTGTGAGTAACTGGAGGGCTCTGTGAGTAACTGGGGGGCTCTGTCAGTAACTGGGGGGGCTCTGTCAGTAACTGGGGGGCTCTGTCAGTAACTGGGGGGCTCTGTCAGTAACTGGGGGGCTCTGTCAGTAACTGGGGGGCTCTGTGAGTAATTGGGGGGCTCTGTGAGTAACTGGGGGGGCTCTGTGAGTAACTGGGGGGCTCTGTGAGTAACTGGGGGGCTCTGTCAGTAACTGGGGGGCTCTGTCAGTAACTGGGGGGCTCTGTCAGTAACTGGGGGCTCTGTCAGTAACTGGGGGGCTCTGTGAGTAATTGGGGGGCTCTGTGAGTAACTGGGGGGGCTCTGTGAGTAACTGGGGGGCTCTGTGAGTAACTGGGGGGCTCTGTGAGTAACTGGGGGGGCTCTGTGAGTATCTGGGGGCTCTGTGAGTAACTGGGGGACTCTGTGAGTAACTGGGGGGCTCTGTGAGTAATTGGGGGGCTCTGTGAGTAACTGGGGGGGCTCTGTGAGTAACTGGGGGGCTCTGTGAGTAACTGGGGGGGCTCTGTGAGTAACTGGGGGGGCTCTGTGAGTAACTGGGGGGCTCTGTGAGTAACTGGGGGGGCTCTGTGAGTAACTGGGGGACTCTGTGAGTAACTGGGGGGCTCTGCGCGTAACTGGGGGGCTCTGCAAGTAACTGGGGGGCTCTGTGAGTGAGTAACTGGGGGGGCTCTGCGAGTAACTGGGGGGATCTGTGAGTGAGTAACTGGGGGGGCTCTGCAAGTGAGTAACTGGGGGCTCTGTGAGTAACTGGGGGCTCTGTGAGTAATTGGGGGGCTCTGCGAGTGAGTAACTGGGGGCTCTGTGAGTAACTGGGGGGCTCAGCAGTGACCTGACCTATGTTTCGTTGTTCTCAGGGAATTTGGGAGAAGGGGGTGTGGCTAAACTTCCTCCCAAAGAGGGGCCCAGGCCCTTCTGTTTGACCCCACAGGGAACTACTTACCTCTTCCCCCCCCCCCCCCCGCAGGCTTCAGAGAAAGTGAACTGCCCCATCATGCCCCCACCCATGGCACTGCACCCCACCCTGGGCCCTGACCCCCCCACACATAGACCCAGCGCTGGTGTTTCTATAGGATCCAGAATAATAAACTCAGTTTCTGATGGTACCGGTACCAGCAATGAGACACCACATGATTGGACGGAAGCATCTGTCATTGGCCAAGGGAACAACAAACTGTGATTGGACTACAGGTGGGGGCACCCAAAGCTGATCCCTGCCCCAATCACCCCCCCCCCCCCACAGTGCTCACAACTTCCCCAACTTTCATCCCTGATTGGACAGGACCAACTCTTAAATTCCTACAGGGGTTCAGGGTCCTTCAAGCCAGTTCAGCAGCTTATCTGCCCATGTATGCCCCCCCAATGGGTCAACCCAACCCTAAAACTGGGCAGATCTCAACCAAGCAGGTTTGATTTTCCATCGAATCGGGGGTCACATAATAGCCAGGGGGAGACCCAATCGGTGGTGGAAGGGTCTGTGTGCGGTGCCACAGCAAGTTCCCCCTACCCAGGGGTGGGGGGGCATCACTGACGGGAATGGCATCGGCCTGTCGGCTGAAATACAGGTTAGATGTGACCGTGCTGGTTGACTTGCCCTTTCCCCGGGGGCGGGGCTGCCATACAAGTTTACCCCCCCCCTTACAGTTACTGATTATCTCTTTCTCCTGTAATCCCTGTGCCTGTAACTCAATCCTGGGGGTCTGGAACATCTGCCGGGAAGGACAATGGGCCCCTCATTTGCACAGAGCATTTCACACCCGCAGCTCCTGGGGGAGAACAAAAGCTCCAGACGGGGCAGATTGTGGGCTCTGTTGCACATTGTTGTGGCTGAGACAAACCCGGGGGGGGGGGGGGGCGGGGGGCAAGGTGTTTTCTCATTGCAGCCCAATTGCCCCATGTGCTGATTGGATCAGTAACAGGTGAGCAGTTTGGGGGAACAGGTGGATATCTGGCCAATTTGGCCCCCCATGCACTGGGTTAGATTGGGTTGAGCTAAGCCTTAGCCCTCAACCTGTCTGATTGGTGGTCCCTCCCGCGGGCTCCATATATGGACCAATAAGCTGCCAGCTTTACTTGCCTTTTACCTCTGCGCTGACTAGGATTGGCTGTTTCCAGCTGAACTGCAAGCGGCCAATCACTTGTGAATTTCTCGCCCTATGGGTAAGGGGGATCCTTGTCTTTTCAGGTACCTGATCGGCTGCGGAGCAATTTGCCCCTACATGTGGGTGGCACTGATCCGATCCCGGTCTGCCCTAGAGCTGCTGGGTACATTCCATGTTGGGCAACACATGGGTCAAACAGTGCCAACCCAGACCCCCTGCCAATGTGTCCCCGTGTAAAAAAATATTATTATTGTCCTTTAGATTGTAAGCTCTTGCAAACAGGGCTCTGATCTTAGTGTCCCTGACTGTAACCCATGTTTGCTAGTGATTATAGGATTGTGGGGCGCTGGGCAGACGGATACACGAGGGGGATGATGATGATGATGAAGGTACTGTACCTGAGTGCCCCAGGGGGAGGGGGGGGGGGTCTCTGTACATTGTTGGTTCATCAATAATTACTCAAATTAACAGGTTGTAACAAAAGACAATACATGCTCCTCCCCCTTCCCACAATGCCATTCACCTGCCCCATTGTTCCTGCAACCCCCAGAGGAAACTGACCCCACCAATACCCACAGCGTTAGGGAAGACAAGGGGGTTTGGGGTATAATTAGTGGCCAGTTGTAACATTGTATCACGGTGGCACTTGTGCCCATTGTGTGAATTGTAGGCAATGAAATTAGTGTAATTGGCTCTAACTAAGCTAAAATGCCTCGGCTGCTAGGGATCCTGGGAGTTGTAGTACAGCAGGATGGTTATTGCAGATTTATATCCACAGGGCCCCACGTTAGCTGTGTTTGTAAGGGCCAGGAGGGAATGGGCGCCGCTGGCAGACAGATGGCAGGTACCGGGGCCAGAACAGGTGTTGTCCTCAGGGAACTGCAGGTGATATGGAAAGGAGCCTTCTGATTGGCTGATGCTCAGGGTGGGGGGAGGGAAGGTGCACCTTTGCTTGTCGTGTGATAATCCTTCCATGACTAGGGATGGAGTGTATGGAGGGGCCTGGGGCTCTCTAACATGGGGGGGGGGGGCACATGTGCCCTCTGTGCAAAGCATTATGGGAAGAGTAGGGCTGGGATTAGGGGTATAGTCAGGGGCATCAAATAGAGAAAGCAGTTCTGTAACTTCTGGGGGTAAAGGGGGCACAGGGGGATATGTTTATGAAAATGTCCTGTTGCCACTGTTTGGGGGGGGGGCTAAGCTTTGGGGGCCAGGACTGTTACTTACACCCCTGGATACAGAGGCCCCGCAGGGGGGCTGGAACCCCACTAAAAGCACATACAGTACGTAATTCAGGGGTACCCCTCCGTGGTTATTAAAGATTTATTGCCCCCAAAACCTTTGGAATAAGTTGGTTATCATAAAAGCTCAGTGCTGATGCCAAGCTGTGCCCAGATGTGTGTGTGTGTGTGGCCAAACCCGGGCAGAACTGGCACTTAGTTCCTATGGCACCACATGGTTACGGCGGCACTTATGCACCAAGTATATGGGAAGGGATCTGTGTGTGTGTGGGGCCCCCGGGTACCCCAATCTGCAACTCAATCTGATCTCACTGCCGACTGTGTGACTCTGCTCCAACCAATCCAACCAAATCTGTCCTGGGCCCCCCAATGTTTCTATATATCTGTAACCTTGTTATGGGCTAAGGGGGCCCAGCCTGAAGGCCAGTTAGGGGGGGATTTGGGGTGAGTGCTTATTTGTGCCCTGGGTACCCCTGGAACTATAGCGGGGTGACTGTTACCCCAATGTTTCTATATATCTGTAACCTTGTTATGGGCTAAGGGGGCCCAGCCTGAAGGCCAGTTAGGGGGGGATTTGGGGGCTTATTTGTGCCCTGGGTACCCCTGGAACTATAGCGGGGTGACTGTTACCCCAATGTTTCTATATATCTGTAACCTTGTTATGGGCTAAGGGGGCCCAGCCTGAAGGCCAGTTAGGGGGGGATTTGGGGTGAGTGCTTATTTGTGCCCTGGGTACCCCTGGAACTATAGCGGGGTGACTGTTACCCCAATGTTTCTATATATCTGTAACCTTGTTATGGGCTAAGGGGGCCCAGCCTGAAGGCCAGTTAGGGGGGGATTTGGGGTGAGGGCTTATTTGTGCCCTGGGTACCCCTGGAACTATAGCGGGGTGACTGTTACCCCAATGTTTCTATATATCTGTAACCTTGTTATGGGCTAAGGGGGCCCAGCCTGAAGGCCAGTTAGGGGGGGATTTGGGGTGAGTGCTTATTTGTGCCCTGGGTACCCCTGGAACTAGAGCGGGGTGACTGTTACCCCAATGTTTCTATATATCTGTAACCTTGTTATGGGCTAAGGGGGCCCAGCCTGAAGGCCAGTTAGGGGGGGATTTGGGGTGAGTGCTTATTTGTGCCCTGGGTACCCCTGGAACTATAGCGGGGTGACTGTTACCCCAATGTTTCTATATATCTGTAACCTTGTTATGGGCTAAGGGGGCCCAGCCTAAAGGCCAGTTAGGGGGGGATTTGGGGGTGCTTATTTGTGCCCTGGGTACCCCTGGAACTATAGCGGGGTGACTGTTACCCCAATGTTTCTATATATCTGTAACCTTGTTATGGGCTAAGGGGGCCCAGCCTGAAGGCCAGTTAGGGGGGGATTTGGGGTGAGTGCTTATTTGTGCCCTGGGTACCCCTGGAACTATAGCAGGGTGACTGTTACCCCAATGTTTCTATATATCTGTAACCTTGTTATGGGCTAAGGGGGCCCAGCCTGAAGGCCAGTTAGGGGGGGATTTGGGGTGAGTGCTTATTTGTGCCCTGGGTACCCCTGGAACTATAGCGGGGTGACTGTTACCCCAATGTTTCTATATATCTGTAACCTTGTTATGGGCTAAGGGGGCCCAGCCTGAAGGCCAGTTAGGGGGGGATTTGGGGTGAGTGCTTATTTGTGCCCTGGGTACCCCTGGAACTATAGCGGGGTGACTGTTACCCCAATGTTTCTATATATCTGTAACCTTGTTATGGGCTAAGGGGGCCCAGCCTGAAGACCAGTTAGGGGGGGATTTGGGGTGCTTATTTGTGCCCTGGGTACCCCTGGAACTATAGCGGGGTGACTGTTACCCCAATGTTTCTATATATCTGTAACCTTGTTATGGGCTAAGGGGGCCCAGCCTGAAGGAACTGTATTTGTGGCCCTTACAGATATCCTTAAACTACAACTACCAGAATCCCCCACAGCTAAAGCTCTGTAAGTAAATGATTCAGTGCATTGTGGGTATCAGGGTTACTATCCCTTTAAAAGGCAGTACGTGCAACTTCCCCTTTAATCTCATTAGCAGATAAATGGCGAGTTGAGAGCCGGGGGCTCAGAGTGCTGCTTTGTGCTGTGGGGGCAGCAGGGTGGGAGCAGAGAGCCGCGTTACCCATCACACCCACCCCGGCTCCAGGCGCCGAAACTCCTTCCCCTGGCGGCAATTAGGGCAGTACTAACGGGCGGCGCTAGGACCTGCGCGGAATCCCAGAGCTCCGGTCCCGGGATGGTGAGAGATCGGCAGGAGCTGATGGAGCGATTCCCCGATCCCGACAGTTACCCCCTCGCTGACATGCTCAGTACGGACGGGGGTGAGCCCATGGGGGGCATTAGCGGCTTGGCCACTTTCCTGGATCACGTACAGGTGCTGCTGGAAGCGGCCAACTACCTGGAGCGGCTGGAACAGGACAGGAAAAGTAAGTGTGGGGGGTAATTGTGTCTGTCAGGGCAGGTGGATTCTACCCCAAGACGGGGCAACTGGGATTATTGGGTCCTTGGCTGGGGTGGAACAAAGAGATGGCACATGGGGGCAGTGTGAGTCTGGGGGCACCTCCCTGGGGCACAGTGTGCCCCCAGACTCACACTGTGCCCCAGGGGGGTGCCCCCAGACTCACTGTGCCCCAGGGAGGTGCCCCCAGACTCACACTGTGCCCCAGGGGGGTGCCCCCAGACTCACACTGCCCCAGGGAGGTGCCCCCAGACTCACACTGTGCCCCCAGACTCACACTGTGCCCCAGGGAGGTGCCCCCAGACTCACACTGTGCCCCCAGACTCACACTGTGCCCCCAGACTCACACTGTGCCCCCAGACTCACACTGTGCCCCCAGACTCACACTGTGCCCCCAGACTCACACTGTGCCCCCAGACTCACACTGTGCCCCCAGACTCACACTGTGCCCCCAGACTCACACTGTGCCCCAGGGGGGTGCCCCCAGACTCACTGTGCCCCAGGGAGGTGCCCCCAGACTCACACTGTGCCCCAGGGGGGTGCCCCCAGACTCACACTGCCCCAGGGAGGTGCCCCCAGACTCACACTGTGCCCCCAGACTCACACTGTGCCCCAGGGAGGTGCCCCCAGACTCACACTGTGCCCCCAGACTCACACTGTGCCCCCAGACTCACACTGTGCCCCCAGACTCACACTGTGCCCCCAGACTCACACTGTGCCCCCAGACTCACACTGTGCCCCCAGACTCACACTGTGCCCCCAGACTCACACTGTGCCCCAGGGGGGTGCCCCCAGACTCACTGTGCCCCAGGGAGGTGCCCCCAGACTCACACTGTGCCCCAGGGGGGTGCCCCCAGACTCACACTGTGCCCCCAGACTCACACTGTGCCCCCAGACTCACACTGTGCCCCCAGACTCACACTGTGCCCCCAGACTCACACTGTGCCCCCAGACTCACACTGTGCCCCAGACTCACACTGTGCCCCCAGACTCACACTGTGCCCCCAGACTCACACTGTGCCCCCAGACTCACACTGTGCCCCAGGGGGGTGCCCCCAGACTCACTGTGCCCCAGGGAGGTGCCCCCAGACTCACACTGTGCCCCCAGACTCACACTGTGCCCCCAGACTCACACTGTGCCCCCAGACTCACACTGTGCCCCCAGACTCACACTGTGCCCCCAGACAGAGTCTGGGCACAGAGTCTGGGGGGGCTCTCACTGGCTTAGGGCTTGTTGGGGAGACTAGGGGCCCTTCTGTGTAACAAAGGGAACTGTGCCCCCCCCATGCCAGACAGTGTGAGGAGGGACACAGTGCCCCCATGTGTGGAACTGGGCAACAATGGGAAGTGACTGGGGGGGACTGGTACAGTTTCTATTGGCTCCGCACAGACAGAGGGACAGACTCTCTGTAACACTCAGATCTGATACAGTAACAAAGGGAGATCAGCATCGGGCGGTGGGGCAGTTAGGGGGGTAGAGTAACTAGCTACAGGCTGGGGCAGTCAGTGTGTGGGGCAGTTGGTTGGGGTACAGTGACCGATACAGACTGGGGCAGTTGGCTTGTGTACAGTAACATTAGATACAGGCTGGGGCAGTTGGTGGGGGGTACAGTAACATTAGATACAGGCTGGGGCAGTTGGTGGGGGGTACAGTAACATTAGATACAGGCTGGGGCAGTTGGTTGGGGTACAGTAACATTAGATACAGGCTGGGGCAGTTGGTTGGGGTACAGTAACATTAGATACAGGCTGGGGCAGTTGGTTGGGGTACAGTAACATTAGATACAGGCTGGGGCAGTTGGTTGGGGTACAGTAACATTAGATACAGGCTGGGGCAGTTGGTTGGGGTACAGTAACATTAGATACAGGCTGGGGCAGTTGTTCTGGGGTACAGTAACATTAGATACAGGCTGGGGCAGTTGGTTGGGGTACAGTAACATTAGATACAGGCTGGGGCAGTTGGTTGGGGGTACAGTAACATTAGATACAGGCTGGGGCAGTTGGTGGGGGTACAGTAACATTAGATACAGGCTGGGGCAGTTGGTTGGGGTACAGTAACATTAGATACAGGCTGGGGCAGTTGGTTGGGGTACAGTAAACATTAGATACAGGCTGGGGCAGTTGGCTGGTGTACAATAACATTAGATACAGGCTGGGGCAGTTGGTGGGGGTACAGTAACATTAGATACAGGCTGGGGCAGTTGGCTGGTGTACAGTAACATTAGATACAGGCTGGGGCAGGTTGGTTGGGGTACAGTAACATTAGATACAGGCTGGGGCAGTTGGTTGGGGTACAGTAACATTAGATACAGGCTGGGGCAGTTGGGTTGGGGTACAGTAACATTAGATACAGGCTGGGGCAGTTGGTGGGGGTACAGTAACATTAGATACAGGCTGGGGCAGTTGGTTGGGGTACAGTAACATTAGATACAGGCTGGGGCAGTTGGTGGGGGGTACAGTAACATTAGATACAGGCTGGGGCAGTTGGTGGGGGTACAGTAACATTAGATACAGGCTGGGGCAGTTGGTGGGGGGTACAATTAACAGGGTGGGTACAGTAACATTAGATACAGGCTGGGGCAGTTGGTTGGGGTACAGTAACATTAGATACAGGCTGGGGCAGTTGGTTGGGGTACAGTAACATTAGATACAGGCTGGGGCAGTTGGTTGGGGTACAGTAACATTAGATACAGGCTGGGGCAGTTGGTTGAGGTACAGTAACATTAGATACAGGCTGGGGCAGTTGGTGGGGGGTATAGTAAGAGCAGGTACAGAATTGGGTATCAGACTATGGAAAGGGCAGTTTCTCAGTATTTAACCCCCAGCACAATGCCCCACTCAGGGAGGTTCCCCTATTGCCCCCGGTACTCGCAGCAGGTTAATGCCACTTTATGTAACAAAGGAACCTTCCCTTTATGTCTCCCCCCCTTCCCTGTCTCCGCTGCCGGTTCTGTAGCTCAGTGTTGATTTGGGCCTGAGGAACTGGGCAGCACCTACCTGTCCTGTGTATCCTGGGAAGCAGAATATTCTGTGGTTCTGTAACCAGCCCGGACTGGCAGTCTGTGGGTCAGGCAAATGCCAGGGGGGGGCTGTAAGGTGCAATAGACACTATTTATTGGGCTGTTTGGCCTCTGGGAATGCCTATACCTGAGTTGGTGCAGTTGGGGGGCAGAATGATGGGGTTCAATTGGGTGAGTGAGTCAGAGGCACCGGGGACCCAAGGAATGACGTGATGGCCCCATAGAGGGGCAAGATAAGGTGCGGGGGGGCCCTACAGGTGCTCTCAGTGAGTGGGGATTAGGTGCAAGACTTTGGCATGGCATCATAGTGAGTGTGAGTGAGTATGTGAGTGAGTATGTGAGTATGTGAGTGTGAGTGAGTATGTGAGTGTGAGTATGTGTCACAGTGTGACCCCCCCCCCCCTCCCCTGCAGTGTTGCTGTTTGACTGGTGTATCTCACTCTGTTTGGCTTGGGGGGGGGGGGGGGGGGCATTATATGTATCACTCAGTTAGGCCTGAGTGGGGCCCAAGGGGCACAGAAGCTTCCTATTCCCCCCCCCCCCCCAGCCTCTGGCAATTAAACTTATAATGAGTACCCAGGAGTGAGCCCCCCCCTCCCCAGACTGTATCACAAGTGAGCTTACTGCTCTGTGTGCGACTGTAGCTCTGACCCTCTGCCATAAAGTAAGACCAGGCTGCTGAAGTTTTGCCAGACAGGAAGTAGAGAGTCACATGATCACTAGGGCACTCCCCCCAGAACCAAACGTGATTTTTTTTCTAAATGAATGATTCTCCAAACACATCCAATCACATGCGGTTACTGTTACTCTTCCCCCTCTGTATGGGGGTACGGGGGCAGGTTTGGGGGTGACAAACGACCCATCCTGTTACGCTCAGTAAATTCCTTCCCCCGGGCCCCCATGGTTTTATCTTTCTTCCCTATTAATAACATTGGCATCGCCGTTACCAGTCAGGCAAGTAAAACCCCGGCCGGGGGCAACTTTACCTGCCCCCCCATCTGCTCATTGCCCGGAGCCCCAAGCAGATCTGTGGGTCGGGGGGTGCAGGGGAGTTTGTGGGGGAGACACAATAAGGGGAGTTGTATATATTGGGGGTAAATGGTTTCCCCCCCCCAGCTGGGTCATGTGACTGCTAATCCCCCCCTTTATCCCTATAACCCACCTGACTCTCCAGCCCACAAAGGCCTTTCCCTATACGGCTGCATTGTGCCTAACCCACAGAGCTTGCACTCTAACAGGCCGGTAACAATGATGCTTGGTGCCAATGTTATTAATAGGGAAAAGGCAAAAGTATAGGAAGGCCGGTATTCTATTGCAGAAACGTTGGCAGCCCCCCTGAAAGCCCCGAGAGCCCCTTCATTCTATAGCGCCCCCCCATGGCCATTGCCTGATAGTCTGCTACTCTGGGCGGGGCTTTTTCTTCTGCCCCTCCCCCTTCTCCCTATAACAAGACCAGACTTGTGCTGCCGCGGCTGTGGGGGGATGCTGGGAGTTGTGCCCCACTGAGACACAGTAGCAGTTCTGTTCCCTATGGAACAATAGGTCGAGTCATTACGAGGCCGGGGCCGGTTCGGATTACTGGGTCGGAACCCGATACAAGCCGCCGAGGCGCTGGGCAGAACCACGTGATGAGGAAGTTGCCGGGATACCGGCGCACACACGCTTCCCACATGGATACAGTCTCCTCTCCGCTATTGGCTGGTCTGCCAGGGGGGCGGGTCTGTGTGTTGCCAGTACAACCAATCGGCTTGTGGCTGGCTCTCATGTCACTTGTTGCTGAGGCTCAGGGGGGCGTCGTCTGTTCCCTTCATAAAGCAGAACACGTTAACCCTTTCTGGCCCGGGGGTGAAGTTTTACCTGAGGTGGGAAATAAGTGTCCGTCCCACCGAGTAACTGCCCCCCACAGGCTTTGGGGGCAACTTGCTGCACCAATGGGGCGCCCCTATT
This sequence comes from Xenopus tropicalis, assembly GCF_000004195.4. NCBI lineage: Eukaryota > Metazoa > Chordata > Amphibia > Anura > Pipidae > Xenopus > Xenopus tropicalis. The sequence continues at coordinate 2,940,669 of NC_030683.2, read as the reverse complement.
TCTTCTTCAAGCCGAGTTACTGGGGCAGTTGCTGGTTTCCTCTCTAGGAAGTGGCTGGCGCAACACAAAACTCCTTCCCCCCGGGCACACTGGGCCTGGGCACCTGTATCTGTGCCAGGGGGCGGCTCTACAGGGGATTACATGGGTTGCTATTGGCCCGGCACATTGGGGGCATTGGAATTTTAATGAAGGGGAATTGGGGGGGGGGGGGGGGGGCTTCTGGGCAAAGTCTCAGTCTGGCTCATCTGCCCCCCAAGTGCCCCCCCCTGTGCCCCCCTGTGCCAAGCTGCTTACTTGTCTATCAATTTCCCCCCCACCTCCCCATGTTTAGTCTATTCATTTGCCCCCACTCCCATCCCTAAACTGCCCCAGCCCCCATGTTTAGTCTATTCATTTGCCCCCACTCCTGTCCCTAAACTGCCCCTACCCCCCATGTTTAGTCTATTCATTTGCCCCCACTCCCATCCCTAAACTGCCCCTACCCCCCATGTTTAGTCTATTCATTTGCCCCCACTCCTGTCCCTAAACTGCCCCTACCCCCCATGTTTAGTCTATTCATTTGCCCCCACTCCTGTCCCTAAACTGCCCCTACCCCCCATGTTTAGTCTATTCATTTGCCCCCACTCCCATCCCTAAACTGCCCCAGCCCCCATGTTTAGTCTATTCATTTGCCCCCACTCCTGTCCCTAAACTGCCCCTACCCCCCCATGTTTAGTCTATTCATTTGCCCCCACTCCATCCCTAAACTGCCCCAGCCCCCATGTTTAGTCTATTCATTTGCCCCCACTCCTGTCCCTAAACTGCCCCTACCCCCATGTTTAGTCTATTCATTTGCCCCCACTCCCATCCCTAAACTGCCCCTACCCCCCCATGTTTTGTCTATTCATTTGCCCCCACTCCTGTCCCTAAACTGCCCCTACCCCCCATGTTTAGTCTATTCATTTGCCCCCACTCCTGCCCCTAAACTGCCCCTACCCCCCATGTTTAGTCTATTCATTTGCCCCCACTCCTGTCCCTAAACTGCCCCTACCCCCCATGTTTAGTCTATTCATTTGCCCCCACTCCTGCCCCTAAACTGCCCCTACCCCCCATGTTTAGTCTATTCATTTGCCCCCACTCCTGCCCCTAAACTGCCCCTACCCCCCATGTTTAGTCTATTCATTTGCCCCCACTCCTGTCCCTAAACTGCCCCTACCCCCCATGTTTAGTCTATTCATTTGCCCCACTCCTGCCCCTAAACTGCCCCTACCCCCATGTTTAGTCTATTCATTTGCCCCCACTCCTGCCCCTAAACTGCCCCTACCCCCCATGTTTAGTCTATTCATTTGCCCCCACTCCTGTCCCTAAACTGCCCCTACCCCCCATGTTTTGTCTATTCATTTGCCCCCACTCCTGTCCCTAAACTGCCCCTATCCCCCATGTTTTGTCTATTCATTTGCCCCCACTCCTGCCCCTAAACTGCCCCTACCCCCCATGTTTTGTCTATTCATTTGCCCCCACTCCTGTCCCTAAACTGCCCCTACCCCCCATGTTTTGTCTATTCATTTGCCCCCACTCCTGCCCCTAAACTGCCCCTACCCCCCATGTTTAGTCTATTCATTTGCCCCCACTCCTGCCCCTAAACTGCCCTACCCCCATGTTTAGTCTATTCATTTGCCCCCACTCCTGTCCCTAAACTGCCCCTACCCCCCCATGTTTAGTCTATTCATTTGCCCCCACTCCTGTCCCTAAACTGCCCCTACCCCCCATGTTTAGTCTATTCATTTGCCCCCACTCCTGCCCCTAAACTGCCCCTACCCCCCATGTTTAGTCTATTCATTTGCCCCCACTCCTGTCCCTAAACTGCCCCTACCCCCCCATGTTTAGTCTATTCATTTGCCCCCACTCCTGCCCCTAAACTGCCCCTACCCCCCCATGTTTTGTCTATTCATTTGCCCCCACTCCTGTCCCTAAACTGCCCCTACCCCCCCATGTTTAGTCTATTCATTTGCCCCCACTCCTGTCCCTAAACTGCCCCTACCCCCCATGTTTAGTCTATTCATTTGCCCCCACTCCTGTCCCTAAACTGCCCCTACCCCCCCATGTTTAGTCTATTCATTTGCCCCCACTCCTGTCCCTAAACTGCCCCAGCCCCCATGTTTAGTCTATTCATTTGCCCCCACTCCTGTCCCTAAACTGCCCCTACCCCCCATGTTTAGTCTATTCATTTGCCCCCACTCCTGTCCCTAAACTGCCCCTACCCCCCCATGTTTAGTCTATTCATTTGCCCCCACTCCTGCCCCTAAACTGCCCCTATCCCCCATGTTTTGTCTATTCATTTGCCCCACTCCTGTCCCTAAACTGCCCCTACCCCCCCATGTTTAGTCTATTCATTTGCCCCCACTCCTGTCCCTAAACTGCCCCTACCCCCCATGTTTTGTCTATTCATTTGCCCCCACTCCTGTCCCTAAACTGCCCCTACCCCCCATGTTTAGTCTATTCATTTGCCCCCACTCCTGTCCCTAAACTGCCCCTACCCCCCCATGTTTAGTCTATTCATTTGCCCCCACTCCTGTCCCTAAACTGCCCCTACCCCCCCATGTTTAGTCTATTCATTTGCCCCCACTCCTGCCCCTAAACTGCCCCTATCCCCCATGTTTAGTCTATTCATTTGCCCCCACTCCCGTCCCTAAACTGCCCCTACCCCCCATGTTTAGTCTATTCATTTGCCCCCACTCCTGTCCCTAAACTGCCCCAGCCCCCATGTTTTGTCTATTCATTTGCCCCCACTCCTGCCCCTAAACTGCCCCTACCCCCCATGTTTAGTCTATTCATTTGCCCCCACTCCTGTCCCTAAACTGCCCCTACCCCCCCATGTTTAGTCTATTCATTTGCCCCCACTCCTGCCCCTAAACTGCCCCTATCCCCCATGTTTAGTCTATTCATTTGCCCCCACTCCTGTCCCTAAACTGCCCCTACCCCCCCATGTTTAGTCTATTCATTTGCCCCCACTCCCGTCCCTAAACTGCCCCTACCCCCCCATGTTTAGTCTATTCATTTGCCCCCACTCCTGTCCCTAAACTGCCCCAGCCCCCATGTTTTGTCTATTCATTTGCCCCCACTCCTGCCCCTAAACTGCCCCTACCCCCCATGTTTAGTCTATTCATTTGCCCCCACTCCCGTCCCTAAACTGCCCCTACCCCCCCATGTTTAGTCTATTCATTTGCCCCCACTCCTGCCCCTAAACTGCCCCTACCCCCCCATGTTTAGTCTATTCATTTGCCCCCACTCCTGCCCCTAAACTGCCCCTACCCCCCCATGTTTAGTCTATTCATTTGCCCCCACTCCCGTCCCTAAACTGCCCCTACCCCCCCATGTTTAGTCTATTCATTTGCCCCCACTCCTGTCCCTAAACTGCCCCAGCCCCCATGTTTTGTCTATTCATTTGCCCCCACTCCTGCCCCTAAACTGCCCCTACCCCCCATGTTTAGTCTATTCATTTGCCCCCACTCCTGTCCCTAAACTGCCCCTACCCCCCCATGTTTAGTCTATTCATTTGCCCCCACTCCTGCCCCTAAACTGCCCCTATCCCCCATGTTTAGTCTATTCATTTGCCCCCACTCCTGTCCCTAAACTGCCCCTACCCCCCATGTTTAGTCTATTCATTTGCCCCCACTCCTGTCCCTAAACTGCCCCAGCCCCCATGTTTAGTCTATTAATTTGCCCCCACTCCTGTCCCTAAACTGCCCCTACCCCCCATGTTTAGTCTATTCATTTGCCCCCACTCCTGTCCCTAAACTGCCCCTACCCCCCCATGTTTAGTCTATTCATTTGCCCCCACTCCTGCCCCTAAACTGCCCCTATCCCCCATGTTTTGTCTATTCATTTGCCCCCACTCCTGTCCCTAAACTGCCCCTACCCCCCCATGTTTAGTCTATTCATTTGCCCCCACTCCTGTCCCTAAACTGCCCCTACCCCCCCATGTTTAGTCTATTCATTTGCCCCCACTCCTGTCCCTAAACTGCCCCTACCCCCCCATGTTTAGTCTATTCATTTGCCCCCACTCCCGTCCCTAAACTGCCCCTACCCCCCCATGTTTAGTCTATTCATTTGCCCCACTCCTGTCCCTAAACTGCCCCAGCCCCCATGTTTTGTCTATTCATTTGCCCCCACTCCTGCCCCTAAACTGCCCCTACCCCCCATGTTTAGTCTATTCATTTGCCCCCACTCCTGTCCCTAAACTGCCCCTACCCCCCCATGTTTAGTCTATTCATTTGCCCCCACTCCTGTCCCTAAACTGCCCCTACCCCCCATGTTTTGTCTATTCATTTGCCCCCACTCCTGCCCCTAAACTGCCCCAGCCCCCCATGTTCTCTCTATCCAACGGAGAGGGTTAATAGGTGACGGCATTGCAGACTTGGGGCAGAAAGACTACATTTCCCAGCAGCACTTGCGGCTCAGAAGTCCGTCCCTTTCTCTCCGCAGCGAGATGGTAAACACAGTGCGAGTCAGTGCAGCCCGGGAGCCTGAGAGGCAACTGCCCCCCGAGTTCTGCCCCCCCCCCCCCACCAACTGCCCCCCAGCCTGCCCCCCCCCCGGGCTCATGTTCCTTTGCATTCCGGGCTCTCAGTACCCGACTCCCCATTTATTCTATATATATATATGAGAGAGAGTTGGGGGTACCTGTGGGGGTATTTCGGGGTGCCCCTGCCCCGGTGCATTATGGACTGTGTCCGGATGCTGAATGTGCAGCGCTTGCTGGAGGCGGCCGAATACCTGGAGAGAAGGGAGAGAGGTAAATGGGCTGGGAATGTCCCCCTTGTGTTTCCGTAGCTGGTACAGAATTACAGGGGCTGCTGGGTAACTGAGGAAACTCCTCCTTGTCCGTAAGCCTCTGTACCTGCATGGGAATTAACCCTGTGAGTGCCAGAGGGCCCAGGCTGGGAATGTGACTGCCCAGTGGGGGGGGGGGGGGGGAAATATTCCATAAAATATAACATTTGCATTGCTAATATGTATTTGGGGGGGGTAACAATGGGGGCCATACATGGCTCTGTGTGACTAATGAACATGAGTGGGGAGTTGGGCAGAATTGACACACACACAGGGGCAAATTGAGGGAACTTGTACCCCCCCCATTGTATGATTGTATTCAACTTGATTTGTGTAATTAATTCCCCCATTATAATTAGGGCTAGCGGGGGATGGGGGGGTACCCTTTCCACTAACTGCCCCCGGGGGGAGAGCAGGAGGTTTGTTTGGAAACATGGCGCCCCCCCATGTGGATTATGCAGTGCGGATTTATGGGATGAGCTCATCTCCCCCCGCAAACCCCCCCCCCAGTGAGAAATGGTTTGGCCTCAGTGTAATAATGAGTTAACTTGTCGGTCGTTACTTCCTGCCACAAATAAAATGTTATTCTGGATATTTGGAGGGGGGGGGGTTTGCATTATTTATGGGCTGAGAGACCCCCCCAGCAATCGGATTCATGTCCCTAATTGCACTGAGCTTTAACTGCCCCCAGTTTATTTGTGATGGAGAAAGACTGTATTAATAAAGGGTAAATATACCCAATTACTGAATGTCTCTAGTACTAGGATACAGCTTATTGTGTGCCCAGAACATTCCTTCTCTGTATATTTGTATTTATACATATGGGTAGGAGGTGCCATAGTGTTTCCCTTAGACAGTACAGTATGGGGGTACAGCTTATTGTGTGCCCAGAGCATTCCTTCTCTGTATATTTGTATTTATACATATGGGTAGGGGGTGCCATAGTGTTTCCCTTAGACAGTACAGTATGGGGGTACAGCTTATTGTGTGCCCAGAACATTCCTTCTCTGTATATTTGTATTTATACATATGGGTAGGGGTGCCATAGTGTTTCCCTTAGACAGTACAGTATGGGGGTACAGCTTATTGTGTGCCCAGAACATTCCTTCTCTGTATATTTGTATTTATACATATGGGTAGGAGGTGCCATAGTGTTTCCCTTAGACAGTACAGTATGGGGGTACAGCTTATTGTGTGCCCAGAACATTCCCTCTCTGTATATTTGTATTTATACATATGGGTAGGAGGTGCCATAGTGTTTCCCTTAGACAGTACAGTATGGGGGTACAGCTTATTGTGTGCCCAGAACATTCCTTCTCTGTATATTTGTATTTATACATATGGGTAGGGGGTGCCATAGTGTTTCCCTTAGACAGTACAGTATGGGGGTACAGCTTATTGTGTGCCCAGAACATTCCTTCTCTGTATATTTGTATTTATACATATGGGTAGGGGGTGCCATAGTGTTTCCCTTAGACAGTACAGTATGGGGGTACAGCTTATTGTGTGCCCAGAACATTCCTTCTCTGTATATTTGTATTTATACATATGGGTAGGGGGTGCCATAGTGTTTCCCTTAGACAGTACAGTATGGGGGTACAGCTTATTGTGTGCCCAGAACATTCCTTCTCTGTATATTTGTATTTATACATATGGGTAGGGGGTGCCATAGTGTTTCCCTTAGACAGTACAGTATGGGGGTACAGCTTATTGTGTGCCCAGAACATTCCCTCTCTGTATATTTGTATTTATACATATGGGTAGGGGGTGTCATAGTGTTTCCCTTAGACAGTACAGTATGGGGGTACAGCTTATTGTGTGCCCAGAACATTCCCTCTCTGTATATTTGTATTTATACATATGGGTAGGGGGTGCCATAGTGTTTCCCTTAGACAGTACAGTATGGGGTACAGCTTATTGTGTGCCCAGAACATTCCCTCTCTGTATATTTGTATTTATACATATGGGTAGGGGGTGCCATAGTGTTTCCCTTAGACAGTACAGTATGGGGGTACAGCTTATTGTGTGCCCAGAACATTCCTTCTCTGTATATTTGTATTTAAACATATGGGTAGGAGGTGCCATAGTGTTTCCCTTAGACAGTACAGTATGGGGGTACAGCTTATTGTGTGCCCAGAACATTCCTTCTCTGTATATTTGTATTTATACATATGGGTGGGAGGAGCCAGGCCCTGGGCTGACATGTTGGTGCCGTTGCAGAGTGTGAGCATGGCTATGCCTCGACCTTCCCGTCTCCGGAGAGTTTGGACCCACAGGGATTAAAACAGAGAAGGATCAAGTCAAAGAGATGCAGTGGCCTCGGCATTAGCAGGTAGGTACCTACCCACTCACAGTTACACCACACAAACCAAGAAGTGGTTCCTATAAATAACCAGGGTTTAGCAGCCCAGTTCTGACCCAAAGATTCAGTATCACACAACTTTATAGCAGCAGCCACAACATTTCCAGGAACCATTAAGGGCTCTGCACTGCTGGTTCTGACTCCTGATACAACTCCCCAATATCCATTCATCCCTCATTCTCACTGGGTTTATAGTTATGTGTAACTGTCACTGTGTCTGTCCCTTTCCCTTCCCTGCACTGCTGGTTCTGACTCCTGATACAACTCCCCAATATCCATTCATTCCTCATTCTCACTGGGTTTATAGTTATGTGTAACTGTCACTGTGTCTGTCCCTTTCCCTTCCCTGCACTGCTGGTTCTGACTCCTGATACAACTCCCCAATATCCATTCATTCCTCATTCTCACTGGGTTTATAGTTATGTGTAACTGTCACTGTGTCTGTCCCTTTCCCTTCCCTGCACTGCTGGTTCTGACTCCTGATACAACTCCCCAATACCCATTCATCCCTCATTCTCACTGGGTTTATAGTTATGTGTAACTGTCACTGTGTCTGTCCCTTTCCCTTCCCTGCACTGCTGGTTCTGACTCCTGATACAACTCCCCAATACCCATTCATTCCTCATTCTCACTGGGTTTATAGTTATGTGTAACTGTCACTGTGTCTGTCCCTTTCCCTTCCCTGCACTGCTGGTTCTGACTCCTGATACAACTCCCCAATATCCATTCATTCCTCATTCTCACTGGGTTTATAGTTATGTGTAACTGTCACTGTGTCTGTCCCTTTCCCTTCCCTGCACTGCTGGTTCTGACTCCTGATACAACTCCCCAATATCCATTCATCCCTCATTCTCACTGGGTTTATAGTTATGTGTAACTGTCACTGTGTCTGTCCCTTTCCCTTCCCTGCACTGCTGGTTCTGACTCCTGATACAACTCCCCAATATCCATTCATTCCTCATTCTCACTGGGTTTATAGTTATGTGTAACTGTCACTGTGTCTGTCCCTTTCCCTTCCCTGCACTGCTGGTTCTGACTCCTGATACAACTCCCCAATACCCATTCATTCCTCATTCTCACTGGGTTTATAGTTATGTGTAACTGTCACTGTGTCTGTCCCTTTCCCTTCCCTGCACTGCTGGTTCTGACTCCTGATACAACTCCCCAATACCCATTCATCCCTCATTCTCACTGGGTTTATAGTTATGTGTAACTGTCACTGTGTCTGTCCCTTTCCCTTCCCTGCACTGCTGGTTCTGACTCCTGATACAACTCCCCAATACCCATTCATCCCTCATTCTCACTGGGTTTATAGTTATGTGTAACTGTCACTGTGTCTGTCCCTTTCCCTTCCCTGCACTGCTGGTTCTGACTCCTGATACAACTCCCCAATACCCATTCATTCCTCATTCTCACTGGGTTTATAGTTATGTGTAACTGTCACTGTGTCTGTCCCTTTCCCTTCCCTGCACTGCTGGTTCTGACTCCTGATACAACTCCCCAATACCCATTCATTCCTCATTCTCACTGGGTTTATAGTTATGTGTAACTGTCACTGTGTCTGTCCCTTTCCCTTCCCTGCACTGCTGGTTCTGACTCCCCAATACCGTTTTCCTTACAGCCCCTAACACTTCTCCTTTCTGATTTCAGATCAACGCACAATGAACTGGAGAAGAACCGGTAAGTACCTTTGGGCCAGTAATATCTGTGTGTTCCTGGGGATCAGGCAGGGAGCAGACATGGGGGCCACTAGTTATTTTTTACTATTCCTAATTAGCCAGACACTGGTTTTAGTAGCCTGGACTTTGTGTTACCCCCTCCCCCACCCTCAGCCAAATGTGGGGGGCAGCTTGGGTGCAGTTTGGGGACCGTTCTGGATAAAGGCCCCTTTGGGTGGCACCAGGAATGGGCCAGAGATCCTGACTGATGTTGTATGGGGGTACTCTCAGCGGAACAGCGCCCCCTCCTGCAGAAAAAAGCAAAATATGTAACTGAGCCTCGTCCGTCAGCGAATCAGCGGCTGCCTGTGCCCATTCTCTGCCCATTCCAGTGCCCGCCCCACAGGAACAGAACGATACCGACAGTTGTTGCTTCTCCCCTGTACCAGGATGGGAACATCGGGTGGCACTGGGCCCAACAGAACCAACTCTGCTGATATCAATTTACATTCTTGTTTGGCCTTTACCCCGTTACCATCTTTTGGGGGGGGCATTTGAGATAAATGTGCGGGAGGGAATTGCCCCAGACATGCTTGGTGAATACAGGGTTAAAATCTGACCCCTCCTCCTATTGTGCCCCCGACAGGAGAGCCCACTTGCGCCTGTGTTTGGAGCGGTTAAAGGACCTGATACCCCTGGAGTCGGACGCCGCGCGGCACACAACCCTCGGGCTGCTCAATAAGGCCAAGCTCCATATCAAGGTAAGGCGCCACTTAGCCGATATTGGCCGCCAGTTGGGAGAATGTCCCTTTAACTGCAGCATTTGCTGGTGAGTCGCTACAAGCAGTGACACCGGGGGGTTACTGGGCAGTGTAATACCCATTACCCATACGCCCCTGACCCACAGAGCTCACAGTCTTCCTTTCGGGCAGATTGAAACTTGTCTGTGATTGGTTGTTGCAGCAATTCTCACTGACTTCCCTTACCCTTCCCAGAAACTGGAAGATACGTCCCGGCGCGGGCAGCACCAGCTGGAGGTTCTAGAGCGGGAGCAGCGGTTCCTGAAGAGAAGACTGGAGCAGCTCCAGGGCGGCACGGAACCAGAGAGAGTGCGGTCAGACAGTATCGGATCCCACGCTTCCACCGACCCATCCGACTCTGAGAGAGGTAATTGGCTCCCTCGTTAGCTTGTCATGAAACCTCCGACCCAAATCCAAGCCACAGGTTCTGTTTTGATTTCCCTTTGGCTGAAAGCTCCTCCCTATGTATGAACCCAATTGCACTGAAGCTCCTCCCCATGTATGAACCCAATCACACTCATGCTCACCATTCCCCATTAAAGGAACAGTAACACCAAAAAATGAAAGTGTGTTTGTTACAGTAACACTACTATAGTTTATATAAATACCCCGCTGTGTAGCCCCGGGGGCAGCCATTCCTGCACTGGTACAGCTGGGGTGTTTGCTACAGAAACCCTACTATAGTTTATATAAATACCCCGCTGTGTAGCCCCGGGGGCAGCCATTCCTGCACTGGTACAGCTGGGGTGTTTGCTACAGAAACCCTACTATAGTTTATATAAATACCCCGCTGTGTAGCCCCGGGGGCAGCCATTCCTGCACTGGTACAGCTGGGGTGTTTGCTACAGAAACCCTACTATAGTTTATATAAATACCCCGCTGTGTAGCCCCGGGGGCAGCCATTCCTGCACTGGTACAGCTGGGGTGTTTGCTACAGAAACCCTACTATAGTTTATATAAATACCCGCTGTGTAGCCCCCGGGGGCAGCCATTCCTGCACTGGTACAGCTGGGGTGTTTGCTACAGAAACCCTACTATAGTTTATATAAATACCCCGCTGTGTAGCCCCGGGGGCAGCCGTTCCTGCACCGGTACAGCTGGGGTGTTTGCTACAGAAACCCTACTATAGTTTATATAAATACCCCGCTGTGTAGCCCCGGGGGCAGCCGTTCCTGCACCGGTACAGCTGGGGTGTTTGCTACAGAAACCCTACTATAGTTTATATAAATACCCCGCTGTGTAGCCCCGGGGGCAGCCGTTCCTGCACCGGTACAGCTGGGGTGTTTGCTACAGAAACACTACTATAATTTATATAAATACCCTGCTGTGTAGCCCCGGGGGCAGCCATTCAAGCTGGAAAAAAGGAGAAAAGGCACAGGTTACATAGCAGATAACAGATAAGCTCTGTAGAATACAATAGTGTTTTATCTGTTATCTGCTATGTGCCTGTGCCTTTTCTCCTTTGAATGGCTGCCTCCATGGCTACACAGCAGCTTATTTATATAAATTATAGTAGACTTTCTGAAGTAAACACACAACTTTTACCAGTGCAGACAGCAGCACATTATATTTTAGTTACTTTTATACACTTTCATTTTTTGGTGTTACTGTTCCTTTAATGCCCTCAGACCCACACAAGCTCCTCCCCATTCCCCATGAATGCAGCCAATCCCACACAAACCACGCCCCATTGTGACCTCACGCTGTGCCGTATGATGCCATAGCATTGGGACCCATGGGTTGGTTCCGTACGTACTTTAACCCCTGACCCGCCATGTTGTTCTTCCCTGCAGAGGAGATTGAAGTGGACGTTGAGAGCACAGAATTGTCCCAGCTGGAGGTGGGCAGTACCGGTACCAGCAGCGCCAGTATCAGTGACCTGGACGACCAGAGCAGCATGCAGAGCCTGGGCAGCGACGAGGGCTACTCCAGCGCCAGCATCAAGTTGTGCTTTACCTCCTAGAGCCCAGCGGGGCACGTATTGGGGGGCACAAATGGCAGCTCAGCAGGACTCCTGAATATCTGGGACCAAAAGCTCCCGTACCCCCCCCCCCCAAGCACAGGTCCCTTACTGGGGGTGACACAGCTGCTACAGCGCCGGGGGGTTCTGCGCTGGGGAAGATCCGGACCTCGGTTGGAAGGTACCGGCCCATATGTTTGTGTTGCTGCTAAAGAATAAGAAACCATCGACCCATCCTCTTGTCTCTGCAATGTGAAGAGCCTGGTTCTGCCCCTCAGGCCCAACCCACGAGTGGCAGCTAAACCAAAATGGCTTCCACGCTCTGTGGACCAATCACAAGCCTCCCTTGAACTGTGTCTTTATACAGATTCGTTTGTCCCTGGGATCTTATTGGGTTCCTTCAGGTTCCGATCTAACTGGGTGGATCTCTAAGCTGGGCCGTCCCATCATGCAGCTCTTTGGGGCATGCTGGGGGCTGTAGTCCGGTGGCAGTAAATGCACAAATACCCCCACGGCTGCTAATCCTTCCGGATGGACTTCCAGAACCCGGGGCGCGGCGGTTCTTCCGGGTCTCCCCGTAGCACTCCCTTAAATTATTTTTGCAGATAAAAGAGAATATTTTTAATGTGAGAAGATGGAATAATATATAAGTAGTGACATCACGATGACATCACCGCGGTGACAATTGGTGCCTTGGATCCCCGTTTCCTTTCTTCTTTGTGTTTAATTTATTGTTTTCTTGGTCATGTGATACAGTGGCTCCACCCTCTGCCTTCCCAGAATCCCCTGCCCTGCGTTACTGGCGGGCAGGCTTGGGACACAAAGCCCTACACTATGAAAGGGAGCATTGAGTTGCAAGGCTCCGCCCCTCACTAGGTGCAGTAAGTGGGCGGGCCCCTCAGGTGTACTTACCTGGCCACGTACGTGGGACTGTCTTCTAGACAAGTTTATGTTCAACTTTGTAAGTTGTCTAATGGTCGGTGCGTTCCGCTGCCCCCTACGGGGCAGTGAGAGCAGTTTTTACTCTGTGGGGGCGGGGCACAGCTTGCCCCTCCCAGCTTGTACTATTAGAGCTTTGCCATCCAATGGGCATCCAAGGCTGGACGCACACCGGTGCCTCTGCGCAGGCGCGGTGATTGGTTATTTCCTCTGTGGCCCCTGCCTCCCCCATAAACCCTTTCCAACCCAGAGTGGGGGTGATTAGAGTTTGCCCCCATTAACTATTCCCCAGCTCAAGCAGCAAGACTCGGAGGGGGCGGGGCATCTTGCGGCTAAAGGGCAAGTCAAAACATGTAATTCCCTGTCTGTGCAGGGGCAGTGACACCCATGGGTGGGTGCAGCACCCTCTAGTGCTCGTGCCTGGATTCTGCTACTAAACTCTATGGCAGCTCCGGCAGGAAGGGTACATTCTGGGTAAGGTATCGCCCCATTTCCTGGGGCCCATAGGCCTCACTTTCTGCTTAAGGGCAAATCTAAAGGGGACATTCCACTAAAGGGGAAGTTCACCCAAAACATTGCTTTTTTTCATATTGAAAGCCAATGTAACTGTAATAAAGGTGCATTCACCTGTGCGACGTCCGGGGCCCCCGGGTATCTGGGGGGATGGCACACAGTGTGGCAGAGCTGCTGTGGCACGGGCCAATCATCTGGCACGAACACCTAGAGTGCCCGGCTGCTGCACTGTTTGTTTGGGTGGAGTTCCCCTTTAATCTGTTACAAACCACATCCCAGAATCCTCGGCTCCCCCTGATAGAGCTGCTGGGATGGTATTTCCCCAGGTGGCTTCTGGGAACTGTAGTCCAATTATAGATAGGGACACAGGCTGGCAGCTATAAACTCCGCCTCCACATCCTAATCCAACTCACAGGCATTATGTGACTCCGCCTTATCTACTTAATTATGAAACTAATTTAATTCTGACACTAAATTATTATTATTATTATTATTGCTGAATTCACTATTTTATTTGGTTCTGTAGTTATTTCTGTATCGGGCCGCCCGGCACCACTAATAAAGTGATCCAGAAAAATTGTCTTGGGCCTCTCATTGGGCAGAAATGTATTGTATCACAGGTTATTACATAAGGGCCAAACTGAGCTGATAGCAACCAATCAGAAATGAGAATGGCACAGGTTACACACACTGACTGATACAGGGGGGGGTAAATGAAAGCAGAGATTCGATTGGTCGTTGTTAATATGGACTCTAGAGCTGAATGGGTACATTTGGTGGAGGAGGAGGAATAACGGGCTGGGGCTGTTACCATGGTTTGGGCCCCAGGTACTGGTGAAACCTTAAGGCTACAGGGTACAATGACATTCCTGGCAATTCCCTGCTCCCTACTTTGTGGGACAGTTTGGGGGGCCTTTACCGTTTAAGCACAATAATCCCCCCCATGCACAGAGCCAGATCCGTACAGAATGGGAAGAACCTGACTGAGCCCTGACCCCAACCCAACTGCCCCCCTGTGGGATGGAACCCCGACTGTGAGCCTGACCCCCAACATCACTGCCCAACCTCACTAATGCCCTTGTGGCTGAATGGGAGCAACTCCCAGCAACACTGTTCCACCATCTAGTGGGAACCTTCCCAGAAGGGCAGGGGCAGTTATAGCAGCAAGGGGAGGGGCAACCCAACTGACCCCCTGTGGGATGGAACCCCGACTGTGAGCCTGACCCCCAACATCACTGCCCAACCTCACTAATGCCCTTGTGGCTGAATGGGAGCAACTCCCAGCAACACTGTTCCACCATCTAGTGGGAACCTTCCCAGAAGGGCAGGGGCAGTTATAGCAACAAGGGGAGGGGGACCCAACTGACCCCCTGTGGGATGGAACCCCGACTGTGAGCCTGACCCCAACATCACTGCCCAACCTCACTAATGCCCTTGTGGCTGAATGGGAGCAACTCCCAGCAACACTGTTCCACCATCTAGTGGGAACCTTCCCAGAAGGGCAGGGGCAGTTATAGCAGCAAGGGGACGGGCAACCCAACTGACCCCCTGTGGGATGGAACCCCGACTGTGAGCCTGACCCCCAACATCACTGCCCAACCTCACTAATGCCCTTGTGGCTGAATGGGAGCAACTGTTCCCATGGGGGCTGCTCTGGACTAGAGAGGCCCCAGTGGAAGTAAAGGGACGACAGGAACTCCCAGAACAAATGGATGGGCCGATCCCTTCTCCTTATGCCACTGTCAGGCCCCAGACGCCGGTTACTTGGTGCCTTAGTGGGCAGACACGGGGGCTGCTGAGGAGCCTGCGGGGCTTTGGCCGAGTGGATTAAGGGCACCAGATTAGCACAAATCCTCATCTTAACGGCCCCACGGGGGTTATTTTGGGCTCAGCGCATGTGTTTGTGCTACTCCGGCTCTCAGCCGCCCCGGGGGCGGATTCATTCACATGGTGGGGTAAGAAGATCAACTTCATAAAAGGGGCTGTTCACCTTTGAGTTAAGTTTTAGTATGATGTAGAGAGTAATATTCTGAGATAATAAAAAATGAAGACCAATTGCAAATTATTTGTGGTTTTGTAATTATTTCACTTTTTGAAGTTTCAGCAGCTATCTGGTTGCTAGGGTCCAAATTACCTTAGCAACCAGGGAGTGGTTTGAATGAGAGACATTTATAGGAGAGGGGCTGAATAGAATGAAAAATAATAAAAAGTAACAATCACAGAGAAATAGGTTTTAGCTGCCGGGGTCAGTGACCCACATTTGATAACTGGAATAAATCGAAAAGTCGTTTAGAATTGGCCATTCTATAATATACTAAAAGTTAACTGAAAGGTGACCCCACCCCTTTAACAAGCCAGTAAGGCATCAGAGGAGGGAAGTGTCTGGCAGCACCTCAGGCAGAACAGGCTGTACCCCAATATTATAGCAGGGGCAGTGGGTGGGGTAAAGCCCCTCAGCTGTAACTCCCAGCACCCCCTGTCCATCCCAAGCAGCTGGAACTTACACTTTATTTCATTTAAACCTTAAATTTTGCCCTATTGTCTCCCCACCACTGGGAAGTTGTATCAGGAGTCAGAACCAGCAGTGCAGGGAAGGGAAAGGGACAGTGACACATAACTATAAACCCAGTGAGAATGAGGAATGAATGGGTATTGGGGAGTTGTATCAGGAGTCAGAACCAGCAGTGCAGGGAAGGGAAAGGGACAGACACAGTGACAGTTACACATAACTATAAACCCAGTGAGAATGAGGAATGAATGGATATTGGGGAGTTGTATCAGGAGTCAGAACCAGCAGTGCAGGGAAGGGAAAGGGACAGACACAGTGACAGTGACACATAACTATAAACCCAGTGAGAATGAGGAATGAATGGATATTGGGGAGTTGTATCAGGAGTCAGAACCAGCAGTGCAGAGAAGGGAAAGGGACAGACACAGTGACAGTGACACATAACTATAAACCCAGTGAGAATGAGGAATGAATGGGTATTGGGGAGTTGTATCAGGAGTCAGAACCAGCAGTGCAAAGGAAATTAATGGATATTGGTAAGCTGCCTAGAATAAGGCAACAACACAGGTTTTCGGACCATTTTTGGACAGAAGCCCATTGGATACAGGGGGTCTGGCACAAGAAACCTTTATTCTTCAGTTTTACAAAACACGCCCCCCCCACCCCCCGCCATGTTGCCCCTCCCACAGGTGAGAAAACATCATTTAGTTACAATAGGAAAATGTACAGTTGGTGTCAGAAAGACAAACCCAGAGTGCCCGGGGGGGGGGGAAGCAGTGAGGCGCAGGGATACGTTGGCACCGGGTCAGGCAATGAGGGGGGGCACAGCTGGCATCTGCACAGGACACTCTGTACTCGCTCTTCCCTGGAACCAACACACAGGACGTTCCCTGCTACCAAATTAGCCTCCCGCCCCGGCTAAATATTGTCCAGAACATCAGGCACGGAACCCGGCCAATCAGCTTCTCATTAGAAGCGCTAGAGCTACTGGACTCTAGGGGGCGTATTAGCACCACACAGGAGGAGAGAGGATGGAGTGGGAGGGCTATTAAGGTTTAACCCCTGCAAGGGGCTTTCTAGTAACAAAATGGCAATTCCCTATTTACACACGGGATTAAAACAAACTCACAATCGTTACCCACGAGACTTTTATGTACAAAAACGATATATATACAGGGCACGCAGCCCACGCGCTCGCCCTACGACTGTTACACAAATTACAACTGTGTATGAGGAACGGACAGGAACCTTCTCTTGTGGCGGCGGATTGGCCAATCACTGCCCGATCCACTTGTTTGGCCACCTTGGGCTGATCCCATCGCTGACCCATAGAGCGGGGCCTGTAGGTGGATTAAACCTGCATCGACATCCCATTGGGCAAGAACATGAAACCTGCTCAGTTGCTATCTATTAGGCCAGATATTGGGCAGGCCGGCCGGCGGAGGATTTATTGGCCTGTGTGGGTCAGCGAGTGGATACAGAATGACGGGCTGCCCAAATACCCAATATGGCAGCTTACGCGGAGCGACCAGAATCAGCATCAAGCTTTGGTCTGTGTGGGAATCCTAAACTGGGGGGGTTCAGCTTTAAATAGAGCTAGGGTACCTGGCACACAACTTCCGTAACTATGGTAGGTAAATCCCTAGCGATCACCCTAGCAGGCAGCACCGCATCCCAACAGCGGCTAGGAACGACCAACAGTTTGTCAACCTCTAGCTTTGTGCTTTTAACTGGGCACCAAATGCCCCATCATTTAACCCATTGTGCACTGTGTCTCCATTAGATGCTGCCAGTACGTGACCCTGCAGAACCCTACCCCTGGGGCACAAATGACCAAACAGGGCAGACCCCCCCACGCTGAGTCCAAAGAGCATCGGTGCTGCAGGTAAAGAGGTGACAGATTTGCATCCTGTAAGTGGGGGGCATCGGGCACATTAATCACCTTGCACCCCCAGTCCATCACTCTTGCGGCTGAGAGAGGGACATGAAATCAGAGGAGACAGTTCTTAAAGTGAAAGGAGACCGCCGCCTCGATGTTCCTCATACAACAGCCAATAATTTAGTTTTAGAAAAATATATTGATAAAATGCAAAGCCCAGCAGAGAATCCGTCCGGCCAGTCCCGCCGTCACTGGGGCATGAGGTGCCGCACGTTGTATTTGGACGTATCCTGGTACTGTGTCATGGGTTTGTCTGCAATGCCACACGTGCCCACTCCCACCTTCCCTGTCACACTCTCGGGGGAGGCAAAGATACTTCTCTTGACCTGAAACAAGAGCAGATGGGTCAGAATGGAAACATCCGAGAATGGCAGAACGTCCTCTGCCCAGGGGATAATTGGGCCGTAGCCAATAAAAGGATAAGTTCTAGGAGAGCCAAAAGCCTCTCTCTCTCAGCCGGACACACAGCTAAATGCCCAGGTCTGTGGCCATTACTGACTGGCCTTGATGTAACACAAGAAACACTCACACAAGTTCAATAGAAAGGTTAATATTCTCACAGGCACATATAACTGGCAGCCCAGGGGCAATTACACAGCTACGTGCTGAGTAAGAATGGAAAGAGGCAAGTTAGTCAGTGGGCTCAGGTACAGGAGAGGGAACAGTGTAGCCATAGAACAAGGCCAAGGTGTTATGATCAATCCCATGATCCTCCAACCAGCCATGAGTTGTATTTAACCACTAGAGGGCAGCAGGGCTTACAATAATAAACATAACCCAATATGAAGGTAGGAATACAGGGCAGGCAGAACCTTACCTGGCCTTTCTTGTTTTTGGAGTAGGCTTTGTTATTGAACTGCTGCCATTTCACCTTCTGGTCTTCCCTCTCCTGCTCCAGCTCCTTTATTCTCTGGGCTTTCTTTAGCGCTTTCTTCTTCTTATATTCTCTCTGGGCAGCGATCATCTCTTTCCTGCCCAACCAAATGAAAGGGGGTAAGAGAGTTCCTAGGCAACCAGCACAAGGGCCTCAACTCAGTAACTGCCCCAGTCTAAATTATCATCTGCCCAATACCTTTTTTTTTCTTGCACAGTGCGGGGGTTATATAACTAATGGTCATAATATTACTACTCAGTAAAACCCTTAGCAACAATCAGCAGGTAGCATTAACTGAAAAGAACATCTAACTGGTTGCTATGGGTTACTAGGTGAGACAAAACCTAGAAAGCTTTTAAGAAATATAAGTCAGAGGGGACAGTGTTTAATGAATATAAACACTATAACAAGTGATGTAAAACAGCAATCCGGAAGGCAAAGATAGAAAATGAGGAGCGCATCGCGGCCGAGGCTAAAACTAACCCCAAAAAGTTTTTTAAGTATATTAATAGTAGATTGGAAGAAGGCGAATGTCTTTCCTATATTTATACAGGGAGTAAGATCCCAGCCGGGCAATTATAGGCCTGAAATTCGACATCCGTGGTGGGCAAGTTATTTGAAGGCTTGTTAAGGGATCACATACAAAAATATGTACTGGAGAATGGCATTATGGGTAGGAATCAGCATGGCTTTATGAAGGGCAGGTCATGTCAGACCAATTTAATTGCTTTTTATGATGAGGTAAGTAAGAAGCTGGACAGTGGGGGGGGGCAGTAGATATAATCTATTTGGATTTTGCCAAAGCATTTGATACCGTTCCCCACAAACGACTGCTTTCTAAGCTTAGGGCTATTGGTCTTAGTGAAGTCGTTTTCACATGGATAGAAAACTGGCAACAGAGGGGGGTTGTTAATGGCACATTCTCTACTGGGAGTAAGTTCTGTACTGGGTCCACTTTTGTTTAACTTGTTCATAAATGACTTAGGGGAGGGGATTATGGGTAATGTATCAGTGTTTGCAGATGGCACAAAACTCTGCAGCCCAGTTCTACCCAGGGTGTGGCAACTTGCAGAAGAATCTTGACAAACTGGCAATCTGGGCAGCTAAGTGGCAGATGAGATTTAATGTGGATAAATGTAAGGTCATGCACCTGGGATGTAAAAATATGCCCCCACTTATACCCTTAAAGGGACTGCACTAGGCAAATCCATAATGGAGAAGGAGCTTGGAGTCCTTGTAGATAATAAACTTGGCTGTAGCAAGCAATGCCAGGCAGCAGCTGCAAGGGCAAACAGGGTATTGAGCTGTATTAAAAGGGGTATAGATTCACGGGAGGAGGGGGTTATTCTTCCCCTTTACAGAGTGCTGGTAAGGCCCCATCTAGAATATGCTGTTCAGTTTTGGTCTCCAGTGCTCAAACGGGACATTATTGAGTTAGAGAGGGTCCAGAGAAGGGCAACTAAGCTGGTAAAGGGTATGGAAAGTCTCAGTTATGGGGAAAGACTGGCCAAGTTGGGTCTGTTTACACTGGGGAAGGGGCAGTTAAGAGGTGACATGATAACTATGTATAAATATATAAGGGGATCATATAATAACCTAATACTTTATTTACCAGTAGGGCCTTCCAACGGACACAAGGGCACCCACTCCGTTTAGAAGGGAGGTTCCAATGAAATTGTCGCAAAGGATTTTTTACAGTGAGAGCTGTGAAGTTGTGGGGTTCCCTCCCTGAATCAGTGGTACTGGCTGATACATTATATAGGTACAATGAAGGGGAGTTACAGGGGGGGCTGGGAAGTTGTGGAATTCCCTCCCTGACCCAGTTGTACTGGCAGATACATTATATAGTTTCAAGAAGGGGCTGGATAAGTATTTAGCAAGTGAGGGAATACAGGGGTAGGGGGGATAGCTCTCAGTACAAGTGAGGGAATACAGGGGTAGGGGGGATAGCTCTCAGTACAAGTGAGGGAATACAGGGGTAGGGAGATAGCTCTCCGTACAAGTGAGGGAATACAGGGGTAGGGGGGATAGCTCTCAGTACAAGTGAGGAATACAGGGTTATGGGAGATAGCTCTCAGTACAAGTGAGGGAATACAGGGGTAGGGGGGATAGCTCTCAGTACAAGTGAGGGAATACAGGGGTAGGGGGATAGCTCTCAGTACAAGTGAGGGAATACAGGGGTAGGGGAGATAGCTCTCAGTACAAGTGAGGGAATACAGGGTAGGGAGATAGCTCTCAGTACAAGTGAGGGAATACAGGGGTAGGGAGATAGCTCTCAGTACAAGTGAGGGAATACAGGGGTAGGGGAGATAGCCTCTCAGTACAAGTGAGGGAATACAGGGGTAGGGGGGATAGCTCTCAGTACAAGTGAGGGAATACAGGGGTAGGGGAGATAGCTCTCAGTACAAGTGAGGGAATACAGGGGTAGGGGGGATAGCTCTCAGTTACAAGTGAGGGAATACAGGGGTATGGGGAGATAGCTCTCAGTACAAGTGAGGAGGGGGAATTAACAGGGGGTTAAGGGTGGGGGATAGCTCTCAGTACAAGTGAGGGAATACAGGGGTAGGGGAGATAGCTCTCAGTACAAGTGAGGGAATACAGGGGTAGGGGGGATAGCTCTCAGTACAAGTTGAGGGAATACAGGGGTAGGGGGGATAGCTCTCAGTACAAGTGAGGGAATACAGGGGTAGGGAGATAGCTCTCAGTACAAGTGAGGGAATACAGGGGTAGGGGGGATAGCTCTCAGTACAAGTGAGGGAATACAGGGGTATGGGAGATAGCTCTCAGTACAGTGAGGGAATACAGGGGTAGGGGGGGATAGCTCTCAGTACAAGTGAGGGAATACAGGGGTAGGGGAGATAGCTCTCAGTACAAGTGAGGGAATACAGGGGTAGGGGGGATAGCTCTCAGTACAAGTGAGGGAATACAGGGGTAGGGGGAGATGCTCTCAGTACAAGTGAGGGAATACAGGGGTAGGGGGGATAGCTCTCAGTACAAGTGAGGGAATACAGGGGTAGGGGAGATAGCTCTCAGTACAAGTGAGGAATACAGGGGTAGGGGGGATAGCTCTCAGTACAAGTGAGGGAATACAGGGTTATGGGAGATAGGCTCTCAGTACAAGGAGGGATAGCTCTCATACAGTGGGGAATACAGGGTAGGGGGGATAGCTCTCAGTACAAGTGAGGGAATACAGGGGTAGGGGGATAGCTCTCAGTACAAGTGAGGGAATACAGGGGTAGGGGGATAGCTCTCAGTACAAGTGAGGGAATACAGGGGTAGGGGAGATAGCTCTCAGTACAAGTGAGGGAATACAGGGGTAGGGGGGATAGCTCTCAGTACAAGTGAGGGAATACAGGGGTAGGGGGATAGCTCTCAGTAAAGTGAGGGAATACAGGGGTAGGGGGATAGCTCTCAGTACAAGTGAGGGAATACAGGGGTAGGGGGATAGCTCTCAGTACAAGTGAGGAATACAGGGGTAGGGGGATAGCTCTCAGTACAAGTGAGGGAATACAGGGGTAGGGGAGATAGCTCTCAGTACAAGTGAGGGAATACAGGGGTAGGGGAGATATAGCTCTCAGTACAAGTGAGGGAATACAGGGGTAGGGGGGATAGCTCTCAGTACAAGTGAGGGAATACAGGGTAGGGGAATAGCTCTCAGTACAAGTGAGGGAATACAGGGGTAGGGGGGATAGCTCTCAGTACAAGTGAGGGAATACAGGGTAGGGGGATAGCTCTCAGTACAAGTGAGGGAATACAGGGGTAGGGGAGATATAGCTCTCAGTACAAGTGAGGAATACAGGGGTAGGGGGGATAGCTCTCAGTACAAGTGAGGGAATACAGGGGTAGGGGGGATAGCTCTCAGTACAAGTGAGGAATACAGGGTAGGGGGGATAGCTTCAGTACAAGGAGGGAATAAAGGGTAGGGGAGATAGCTCTCAGTACAAGTGAGGAATACAGGGGTAGGGGGATATAGCTCTCAGTACAAGTGAGGGGAATACAGGGGTAGGGGGGATAGCTCCAGTACAAGTGAGGGAATACAGGGTAGGGGGATAGCTCTCAGTACAAAGTGAGGGAATACAGGGGTAGGGGAGATAGCTCTCAGTACAAGTGAGGGAATACAGGGGTAGGGGGGATAGCTCTCAGTACAAGTGAGGGAATACAGGGGTAGGGGGGATAGCTCTCAGTACAAGTGAGGAATACAGGGGTAGGGGGGATAGCTCTCAGTACAAGTGAGGGAATACAGGGGTAGGGGGATAGCTCTCAGTACAAGTGAGGGAATACAGGGGTAGGGGGATAGCTCTCAGTACAAGTGAGGAATACAGGTAGGGGATAGCTCTCAGTACAAGTGAGGGGGAATACAGGGGGTAGGGGAGATAGCTCTCAGTACAAGTGAGGGAATACAGGGGTAGGGGGGATAGCTCTCAGTACAAGTGAGGGAATACAGGGGTAGGGGGATAGCTCTCAGTACAAGTGAGGGAATACAGGGGTAGGGGAGATAGCTCTCAGTACAAGTGAGGGAATACAGGGGTAGGGGGGATAGCTCTCAGTACAAGTGAGGGAATACAGGGGTAGGGGGGATAGCTCTCAGTACAAGTGAGGGAATACAGGGTTATGGGAGATAGCTCTTAGTACAAGTTGCCCCAGGGACTGGTCCAATTGCCATCTTGAAATCAGGAAGGAATTTTTTACCCCTCTGCGGCAAATCAGAGCAGCTTCAGATGGGATTTTATTAACCTACCTGAACCTTCTATACAACATACAACATTCTATCATGTACTTTACGTTTAATACTATTTAATTGCAAATAAGGTCTTTATAGAACTAAATATTTTTGAAGTGCTAAAAAGGTGGCCCGAGAGCCTGATGATGTAAAATCTCTGCCACTATTGGACACTTGCGTTATTGGTGGGGGGCAAATAAGTGAGGTGTTATGCTGAAATGGAAACATACTTTGACATAGGCAGATTGCCGCTGTCCTCCTTGGCTTTCCTCCCCTCCTCGACCGGCCTCAGATTGAGCAGAGACGTGACTTCGGCATTGCCATAGCCAGCGAAGGTTATGGCCGCAGTTCCGTTCTCTTCGTCTATTTCCTCGATCTCCGCCTCGTACCACCTGTAAAGATATCATGGCTGTAAGCATGTGAGTAAAGGCTTGGCAAGGCAACGAGGAAATGTTAAACGCTGCAAAGCAAACCTAGGCTTGGGGGGCTTATTATGGGTAACAGAATGAACGGGGGGGGGGGGGGGGGGCTTTATGCTGTATTAAAGACAAAGCAGTTTAACACCAGCAAGATCAATTGCGTTTCAGAGAGTCGGCAAATTGCATTACAATGAAACGGTGTTCACGTAATATAAACACCCCCCCAACTAAGCAAGTGAGTCCCTGCAGGATTGGGCGAATGGAGTGCAGAGCAAGTAGACATTCGATAGCCAGACCAAAGGCCCCAGCAAAGCTTACCATATCACCCATATACAGCTCACTGCACTTACTGTCCATCATCGCTCCAGACCGCCATGCACTTCTCTCCAACCTTCCATGATTGGCTGCCGCTGGCGGACATGTCGTCGCAGGCATCATCTGCCGTTTCCGAGGGTTGTGAGGATAGAAGGTCTTTGGTTAATTCTATCACTTCCTGAAAGACAAGAGCGAGTGGGAAATTCCGCATGGATACTGGCGCCGTCTCCATGTTAGGTAAGCGAGGGTATCCTTACCCTTTAAATCTATTTATAAAGCCAAGACAGGGTGCCCTATATTGCTCCCTACATGCCCAGCAGAACACAGCAGTGTTGGTTCCTTGGCACAGAGGCTCACAGGCCTGGCACCAGTAAGCTGCTTCTGATTGGCTGCAGGGCATTGCTATAGCTGTGCATCTAATGATATCAGCGTACGGGGGCATCATTGCCAATTGGGCATAAAGCTTGGAAGTCGGTGGCACATTTCTGGGGTAAGAATAACAATTGTGCAAAATACTGAGTGCATCTGACTGCCACACGGTGCATCACATGATCCCACGTGCACTGCACTCTCTCTAGTCACATGGGACAAATCCCAAGACTCCTCTCTGTCTGTGGGATAATGGCAACAGCACCCACTGCTGGAGGGAAGCGGGGAGCACAGCTCAGGTCCAGGGTCAGAGACCCTCACTGCAAGGAGGTGAAGGCCGACATGGACCCTCCAGTTTAGCTGCCTACACTCAGTGGGCAACATCTGGGGTATAAAACCTTGTTTTAAGGGCTACACAATCCATTATTTTGGATTTGGCCAAACACCCCACAAGGGATTGGACATCCGGCTGTCGGTTACTTTAAAACCACATGACCATAAATAAAGGTGCAGTCAAATCCAAATATTGGCCAAATACAGATCCAACTCCTGGAATAGGTAAAGTACTAGTTTTATGCTCCAAGTGAAATAACTGTGCTGCTGTATATAGCCGTGCCAAGCAGCTCTACAACTGACGAGATTTGCTTCCTTACCACCGACATGGTACATCAAGAGCTTACAATCTAATAAAGCATTAGTTTGCTGCCTGTAGAATGACCGGCAATATATCAGATATTTGGAAGGAATTTTCCTAGGATTGAATAATACACAAAAAGGCACTGGAGCCCTTGGGAGGAAGAAGAACCATAATAAAGACCTGAAGGACAAATCCTGCCAGAATGGTGGATTTGTTCTAAAGGAGAAGTAAACCCTTGTAGTAAGTATCTGGCCCCCTGCATGGAGTCTCCTCCCCCTCCTGTGAATCTGTTACTGGCTTCCAGTTTGAACCCTCCATGTTGGCAATTTGTGCCAGTGTTGTGAGCAGACATGGCCGCCACCAAACACACCCCTTTAATTTAGTCACGTATGATTGGGCAGGGCATCTGGTTAGGGCAGTGGGTCTGTTCCATATGCCTTCTAGGAGGGTTAATTTCTCCTTTAACTGCTTTCCTGACACAAAACGTAGACTCCACAGACCTGAATACATTTCTGCATTACGTTACAGGCAATGACAAAACCATGTTGCCTAGAGACAAGTGTCCCTAAATGTTACTGGCACCCAAAGGGTTAAGGGGAAACAAGATCTTTAGGACAATAAAAATGGGGATTGTGCACTGGAAATGCACCGGGAGCAGTAATAAAACAGAGGAGAATAAGGCTTAGACCTTTATCCCATTTACTGGCCGGGCAGGGCAAACAGAAGCCACAGGCCACGCTATTAACAAGGGAATTACCTGCAAATCTTTCTTTAGTTTCAGTAAATCTTCATTCTCGCCATTGGCCGTTAACGCAGATTCAACCTGTTGCAATTGGGCTTTGTAACCCGCCAGCTGCTTAGCTAAATCTTCTGCCATCTGCAAGGAACCAGCAACGGGAATCAGTCATGTACAGTCACTTTATATTAGAGAATAAAACAATTCCTTCTCTGTATATTTGTATTTATACATATGGGTAGGAGGTGCCATAGTGTTTCCCTTAGACAGTACAGTATGAGGGTACAGCTTATTGTGTGCCCAGAACATTCCTTCTCTGTATATTTGTATTTATACATATGGGTAGGAGGTGCCATAGTGTTTCCCTTAGACAGTACAGTATGGGGGTACAGCTTATTGTGTGCCCAGAACATTCCTTCTCTGTATATTTGTATTTATACATATGGGTAGGGGGTGCCATAGTGTTTCCCTTAGACAGTACAGTATGGGGGTACAGCTTATTGTGTGCCCAGAACATTCCTTCTCTGTATATTTGTATTTATACATATGGGTAGGGGTGCCATAGTGTTTCCCTTAGACAGTACAGTATGGGGGTACAGCTTATTGTGTGCCCAGAACATTCCCTCTCTGTATATTTGTATTTATACATATGGGTAGGAGGTGCCATAGTGTTTCCCTTAGACAGTACAGTATGGGGGTACAGCTTATTGTGTGCCCAGAACATTCCTTCTCTGTATATTTGTATTTATACATATGGGTAGGAGGTGCCATAGTGTTTCCCTTAGACAGTACAGTATGGGGGTGGAGCTTATGTGTGCCCAGAACATTCCTTCTCTGTATATTTGTATTTATACATATGGGTAGGGGTGCCATAGTGTTTCCCTTAGACAGTACAGTATGGGGGTACAGCTTATTGTGTGCCCAGAACATTCCCTCTCTGTATATTTGTATTTATACATATGGGTAGGGGGTGCCATAGTGTTTCCCTTAGACAGTACAGTATGGGGGTACAGCTTATTGTGTGCCCAGAACATTCCTTCTCTGTATATTTGTATTTATACATATGGGTAGGAGGTGCCATAGTGTTTCCCTTAGACAGTACAGTAATGGGGGTACAGCTTATTGTGTGCCCAGAACATTCCTTCTCTGTATATTTGTATTTATACATATGGGTAGGGGGTGCCATAGTGTTTCCCTTAGACAGTACAGTATGGGGGTACAGCTTATTGTGTGCCCAGAACATTCCCTCTCTGTATATTTGTATTTATACATATGGGTAGGAGGTGCCATAGTGTTTCCCTCAGACAGTGGGAGGGAAGGGATAAGGGACAGGAATGAGTAGGAATGGGTTGGGGACAAACTACAGGACCAGTCCCGGTTCCGAGTGAATGAGGGGTGAGTACAAACATAAGTGGCCAATGGGGTGTCGGTAGGGGGGAGGGATGGGGGGGGGGGGCTCAGACACACAGTACAAGGCCCATGAGGCCGGACGCCCCGGGGGTAACGCTATAGAGACAGGGGCTGCCCAGCACCACACTATAAGCCAACTCCGACCCCCCCGACCCTCAGTAACCCAGCCCCGGGCCGCTCAGCCGCCCAATCCCCCGGTTTCCCGCTCCGGTCACTCACCGCGTCGCTCTCCGTCTCACAAACACTCACTTCCCGGCAGCCCCTCCTCTTCTCGCGAGAATTCCGGGCTCTCGCACTTGCCCAGACGCCCCGCCCCCGGCTCTTACGCACGCAGAGACGGTTGCCATGGCGACCAGGGGAGAAGCCAAAGTGGCGTCGGTTGCGCTCTAGGGGGAGGGGCAAGAATACGAGAGCCGCCTGTGAGAGAGTCTGTGTGAGGGTTGTCGGGTTGGTGGTTTTCCCGCCAAATTGGGCTACTAGCCCAAGGTACAGTTCTGGGTTATTGTTTGGAGCCTTGGCGGGTTTGTAGTTTATAAAGTAGCCAAAGTTTTTTTTCCCCTCTAGTGTGCCTGTCCCACTGCATGCTGGGTAATGTAGTTTGTATGTAACAATTAGCCTACAGCTAGTAATGATATAAAACTACAATACCCAGCATGCAATTGGACAGTATAGACATTCTGTTTTGTATTCCTTTTTGCTGTTTCAGGCTCAACCTGTCTATTCTACCCCCTGCTCCCTGCTCTATAGGGTATGTGATTGTACTGTTACTTTCTACTGGGATGTGGGGCAGTTCTACCCCCTGCTCTATAGGGTATGTGATTGTACTGTTACTTTCTACTGGGATGTGGGGCAGTTCTACCCCTGCTCTATAGGGTATGTGATTGTACCGTTACTTTCTACTGGGATGTGGGGCAGTTCTACCCCCTGCTCCCTGCTCTATAGGGTATGTGATTGTACTGTTACTTTCTACTGGGATGTGGGGCAGTTCTACCCCCTGCCCCCTGCTCTATAGGGTATGTGATTGTACTGTTACTTTCTACTGGGATGTGGGGCAGTTCTACCCCCTGCTCTATAGGGTATGTGATTGTACTGTTACTTTCTACTGGGATGTGGGGCAGTTCTACTCCCTGCTCTATAGGGTATGTGATTGTACTGTTACTTTCTACTGGGATGTGGGGCAGTTCTACCCCCTGCTCTATAGGGTATGTGATTGTACCGTTACTTTCTACTGGGATGTGGGGCAGTTCTACCCCCTGCCCCCTGCTCTATAGGGTATGTGATTGTACTGTTACTTTCTACTGGGATGTGGGGCAGTTCTACCCCCTGCTCTATAGGGTATGTGATTGTACTGTTACTTTCTACTGGGATGTGGGGCAGTTCTGCTATAACTCTCAGGGTATCTTGGGGCTTCTGAGAGTTGTAGTCCAACGCACCCGTATGTATATCATATCTGGGGTTAATACAACATTCTGAATTCATTGCTGTAGTGACTTCCCAGTGGGACTGGGCACAGAGGGAATAATCAGCCACCCCAGTAACTGGAGAGGGGGCACAGGGCTTGGGTAGGGATTATACGCTTTAAAAAGGCAGATTTTTCCAAATACTTTTCTATTTTTTTAGATTTCTTTTCATTGCGCATATTGGGCTATTTTTGGGCTACTTTTAAAGTGGCTTTTGGCTGGTTTTGGGCTGGTTTTAGAACTGACTGGGCTAGTTTGGAAAAGTAAATCTGCCAGCCCTGTGTGTAGTAGTGACATTTGCAACGTGTGCAATTCCCTGTTTCCCCCCAACCCTCACCGAGAATAAGGGGAGTAGAGCGTGTGTGTGTGTGTGTGTGTGTGTGTGTGTGTGTGGTGTCCCAAAATAACCGCGAAATAGTAATTATTCTACTATGGACCCCATTGGTGCCAACTGGTCAGTTGGTCACATTCTCCCCAGTGGGTCTGTATCCCTGGGAGCCTTGCCTTAGCAACCCCACCAGCAGCCAAATAGGGACTTGCAGTACAACTACAGCTGGGAGTGGTGCATCCTGGGTATCCCTTAATTGCCCCTCACCTGTGCCCCCGATTTGGAGGCCAAATTTTTCTGCCTTGGTGCAGGTTCTATAACATAGAGCTGCCTGTGCTGAAGGAAGAAAATAAAAGGTGGAGGCCAAGACATGTTGCAGTTGGTCTTTATTGTGTATGGTTATTGTGTAGTTACCCAGTTGCAGGGGGGGTTCCAGCAAGTGACCGGCCACTGGGTCGGGTGTATGTATTCACTCCAAATCTTTCAACTTTCCTTTACTTTACACTCAGCCTGAAATATAAATGTAGGGACTAGCGACGAGCGAATCTGTCCCGTTTTGCTTCGCTGGAAAATCTGCGAAACGGCGACAAATCCGTGAGACTTGACCATCATACCTTCCAACATATGAAAAGTGGGACAAAAAGAAATGGCGCGCGTAGTAGGGAGAAATTTGTTTGACCCCGCCCATTGATTGCAACCGCCCCCTGAATACCAGGTATTTAACGTTTGAGCACATTTATGGGGGTCTTGTTCTATGTGTTATTACAGTTCGGCTAATAAAGGTGACGTTGCTCTTTAAGCAGTTCCCCCAAGAGTTTATTAATCTGGGACTGGGGCCTGAGCTGTTAAAATCTGAATTGTCCCTGAAAATGGGCACAGTTGGGGGGTATGTTTACATCTGTGCATTTATTGGCCCTTGGGCAATTGTATGAGGACACAGAGGGAGGACTTTAGTCCGGCCCCCCAACAGTCTGAGGGACCATGAACGGGCCCCTTGCTTAAAAAGTTTGAGGACCCCTGCTCTAGAGGAAAGCCATAGCTCAAGTGATGCAAGTCGGGGAGCCAGGAGCCCGTGAATGAAAAGTCAGGGTGCAGGGTACCATCTAACTGGACATTGCCTGAATATCAGCCAAAATACGGATACATATATTTACCTTTCTGGGTTGCACCCAGTACTGCCCTCTGGTTCCCTTCAGGGTTTTTTTTTGTCCCATGGAAAATTAAAGGACACGTTCCCAGCTTGAATTGGATGCTGCCCTCCTTGTTATTCCAGTTTGGGCCACTTGGGGGCAGTATCTCCCCTATTACTGCAGGAATGTGTAGGGATCGGAAGAGTTATTAATGTAACAAGACAACAGAATTTTACCCAGGGCTTTATAGGGCAATGGGTGACCATATAAAGGCACAAGGCTGCAGGCTGAGTTATACAGGGAACTCTGAGTATCACTCATGTATTATAAGGGATAATGTACCCCCTACTGTGAATGATAAGGATATTAGCAGTCACTGAGGGGTTCTGTGCCCATATAAAGGCACAAGGCTGCAGGCTGAGTTATACAGGGAACTCTGAGTATCACTCATGTATTATAAGGGATAATGTACCCCCTACTGTAAACCATAAGGATATTAGCAGTCACTGAGGGGTTCTGTGCCCCCCATATAAAGGCACAAGGCTGCAGGCTGAGTTATACAGGGAACTCTGAGTATCACTCATGTATTATAAGGGATAATGTACCCCCTACTGTAAATGATAAGGATATTAGCAGTCACTGAGGGGTTCTGTGCCCCCCATATAAAGGCACAAGGCTGCAGGCTGAGTTATACAGGGAACTCTGAGTATCACTCATGTATTATAAAGGATAATGTACCCCCTACTGTAAATGATAAGGATATTAGCAGTCACTGAGGGGTTCTGTGCCCCCCATATAAAGGCACAAGGCTGCAGGCTGAGTTATACAGGGAACTCTGAGTATCACTCATGTATTATAAGGGATAATGTACCCCCTACAGTAAACGATAAGGATATAAGAAGTCACTGAGGGGTTCTGTGACTATAAAAATACCAAGGTGAAGGCTAATAATCTCTGGTTGCTGGGTTACTTTCCATAGCAACTAGAAGGCATTTTTACATTGGAAACTGCAGATATAATTAAAGACCCACAAAGAGAAGTTGGCTGGATTGCGCCAATGAACATATTTTATTTGGAGGTGAAATTTCCCTTTGAATCCTCAGATCTGGCTCAGACCCAGCCCATATATACCCCCCCAAACCTGTAGCGCAGCCTCTCACCTTACCCACCAATCAGCCGCATCCCCCAGAGTTATTCTAAAGCAGCTCTGCTTGGGGCAATTGGGCACCTCTGGGTTACTCACTAGAGGGCGCCAGTATACACACTCATTACAGGAAGGGGGTTTGCTAGTTGCTGCCAATCAGTGTTTTGCCCCATCAGTGCATGTTTTGCCCCTGTGCTATAGTAATAACCCCACCCTATTCTCTATAGAGTGCAGTGCGTGCCTCACAGCTGTAACAACGCGTAGCAACACCGGGTGGCGCTAAAGGCCACAGTGAGACGTCTGCGCTGAGCGAATGAGTCGGGATGTGACTCCGGACAAGGTCACTTGGAAGGTAAAGGTCACATTTTTATTAATTGTTCCTCTGTATGTGATGCACATAATTGGGCCCCTGAACCCCCATACAGCTCGGGGTTATTTCTTTCTATTCTGCTGATTCCCAACCTATAATTTACCAGTTGCAAAAATTACAACTATGAAGTGAGACTCTAATTGTTATTACTGATATTTCTTTTTCTACCCATTCCTATTTATCTCTGGTTGCTGGGGGGTCAGGGGCCCTAGCAACAGCTATCAAAGGGCTCTCTCTCTGCACTGATTTTGCTTCTGATTGGAGACGTCATCCACGTAACGAACTGATCCTTTTTTATGAATAAGGGGGTCCTATTAGGGGGGGCCCAGAAAGGCCTGAAGGTTTATATTGCTAGACCTCAAAACAAATGTGCTGTGGGTTTGGTTTGGAGGTATGACTGGGTGTAATGGGTCATGGGCAGCCATATAAAGGGTGTGGCTTACTTAGGCTATACAATATTTTTATGCAATATGGGGCACCATGGCTATCATCAGTAATCAGTCCCATACTACTAAGTTACCAGCCCCTCCCCCCTTTCAAATGGCCCCAGTTATTAGCCAATCAGTGACCTGGCAACCATGGCCATGCTCTGGGCATATATGTATGAAACGTGTGGCTGCAGCCAGCAACTTGCCCAAATGAGAAGTGTCCTGGTTTTTCGAGATCTGGTAACTTTCTTATATGGGCAGGGAAATGCTATTAATCCGAGATGCCCCTATTCTACAGGACTCACACCTATTATTATTATTATTATTTAAGGCTCAGTTTCCGTCCAGCCACCCTCTAACCCTTCCAGCCAGGGACCGGCACTCGGGTGTGTGGTTAGACCAGATTTTCAGATTCCACCTCTGTTGTTCTCTAAACTCCTCCAGAACAAAGAGTTTCCGCAGCTTTTCATCCACCCGGCGACTCATGAGCGACCTGTCTGCCCCACGGGGCAGGAACCTTATGTTCCCATAGGGGCGGGTACAACCTAATAGCAGATCTGCTGGGACTTCTTCAGGGCACGGACTGGAGCAGGTTGCACAGAACATGTGTGCCCAGAACATTCCTTCTCTGTATATTTGTATTTATACATATGGGTAGGGGGTGCCATAGTGTTTCCCTTAGACAGTACAGTATGGGGGTACAGCTTATTGTGTGCCCAGAACATTCCTTCTCTGTATATTTGTATTTATACATATGGGTAGGAGGTGCCATAGTGTTTCCCTTAGACAGTACAGTATGGGGGTACAGCTTATTGTGTGCCCAGAACATTCCCTCTCTGTATATTTGTATTTATACATATGGGTGGGTGTATCTGTATATATGAGAGGAGGCAGCTGAGTGCTCCCTGTATGTTACTTACCCCGGGGTACAGAGCCCCTGACATGGCGGCTAATTTGCTGTCGCTGACACCGATATTTCGTTTCCAGGTGAGTTGGCCAATGACAGGCCGGGATCACATCATTCATATCCTGCCGTGACGGAGACTCAGCTCTGACTCACTCTGTGTTTTATCTCGACACTTCCAGACCCCTGAGCCGCCGCCTCCTCACCATTCAGAAACCACAAGAAAAACAGTCAATTACAGAACATTTTCTGCCGCCTGTCATTCACTCGGCTCTGTAACCCTTTCCTGTCTGCAGTCCCGGAACCAACCCTCCCCCCTCCTGTGCTGCCTGCCCTGCCTTGTATCCCCGATACTAACCTGTGAGCTGGGTCCTAAATATGGGTCCCTATATGTGTGGAGTGCAATCCCCCTAGAGATAGGGACCTTAGATTGTAAGCTCACTGGGGCAGGGACTGATGGGAATGTGAGAGGGACCTTAGAGTGTAAGCTCACTGGGGCAGGGGCTGATGGGAATGGGATAGGGACCTTAGATTGTAAGCTCACTGGGGCAGGGACTGATGGGAATGGGATAGGGACCTTAGATTGTAAGCTCACTGGGGCAGGGACTGATGGGAATGGGATAGGGACCTTAGATTGTAAGCTCACTGGGGCAGGGGCTGATGGGAATGGGATAGGGACCTTAGATTGTAAGCTCACTGGGGCAGGGCTGATGGGAATGGGATAGGGACCTTAGATTGTAAGCTCACTGGGGCAGGGA
The DNA here is from genome assembly GCF_000004195.4 of Xenopus tropicalis. Taxonomy (NCBI): domain Eukaryota; kingdom Metazoa; phylum Chordata; class Amphibia; order Anura; family Pipidae; genus Xenopus; species Xenopus tropicalis. Next base: position 2,907,175 of record NC_030683.2, on the reverse strand, counting down.
CTGAGGAATGATAGGGACCTTAGATTGTAAGCTCACTGGGGCAGGGGCTGATGGGAATGGGATAGGGACCTTAGGTGTAAGCTCACTGGGGCAGGGACTGTGGGAATGGGATAGGGGCCTTAGATTGTAAGCTCACTGGGGCAGGGACTGATGGGATGGACAGGGAGGCCTGTAAGCTCACTGGGGCAGGGACTGATGGGAATGGGATAGGGACCTTAGATTGTAAGCTCACTGGGCAGGGACTGATGGGAATTGATAGGGACCTTAGATTTAAGCTCACTGGGGCAGGGACTGATGGGAAGTGATAGGGACCTTAGATTGTAAGCTCACTGGGGCAGGGACTGATGGGAATGGGATAGGGACCTTAGATTGTAAAACTCACTGGGGCAGGGACTGATGGGATGTGGATGGGGACCTTAGATTGTAAGCTCACTGGGGCAGGAGCTGATGGGAATGGATAAGGGACCTTAGATTGTAAGCTCACTGGGGCAGGGGCTGATGGGAATGTGGATAGGACCTTCAGATTGTAAGCTCACTGGGGCAGGGATGATGGGAAGCGGATAGGGACCTCTAGATTGTAAGCTCACTGGGGCAGGGATTGATGGGAATGTGATAGGACCTTAGATTGTAAGCTCACTGGGGCAGGGACTGATGGGAATGGGATAGGGACCTTAGGTGTAAGCTCACTGGGGCAGGGACTGATGGGAATGGGATAGGGGCCTTAGATTGTAAGCTCACTGGGGCAGGGACTGATGGGAATGTGACAGGGACTTTGGCCTGTAAGCTCACTGGGGGCAGGGACTGATGGGAATGGGATAGGGACCTTAGATTGTAAGCTCACTGGGCCAGGGACTGATGGGAATGTGATAGGGACCCTTAGATTTTAAGCTCACTGGGGCAGGGACTGATGGGAATGTGATAGGGGACCTTAGATTGTAAGCTCACTGGGGCAGGGACTGATGGGAATGGGATAGGACTTAGATTGTAAGTCACTGGGGCAGGGGCTGATGGGAATGGGATAGGGACCCCTTAGATTGTAAGCTCACTGGGGCAGGGACTGATGGAATGGGATAGGGACCTTAGATTGGTAAGCTCACTGGGGCAGGGGCTGATGGGAATGGGATAGGGACCTTAGATTGTAAGCTCACTGGGCGCAGAGACTGATGGAAATGAGATAGGGACCTTAGTTGTAATGCTCACTGGGGCAGGGAGCTGATGGGAATGGGATAGGCGAACCTTAGATTTGTAAGCTCACTGGGGGCAGGGACCTGATGGGAAGTGCCATAGGGACCTTAAATTTTAAGCCCACTGGGGCAGGGGACTGATGGGGAAGGGATAGGGACCTTAGATTTGTAAGCTCACATGGGGCAGGGACTGATGCGGAATGGGATAGGGACCTCTAGAGCTGTTAAGCTCACTGGGGCAGGGACTAGATGGGACATGGGATAGGGACCTTAGAGTGATCAAGGCTCACTGGGGCCAGGGGACTGATGGGAAATGGCGAATAGGGACCTTAGATTGGTAAGCTCACTGAGGGCAGGGACTGATGGGAATGGATAGGGACCTTAGATTGTAAAGCTCACTGGGAACGGCTGGGGAATGGATAGGGGACCCTAGATTAAGCTGGGGCAGGACTGATGGAATGGATAGGGACCTTAGATTTGTAAGCTCACTGGGCACGGGACTGATGGGATGGGAATAGGGACCTTAAGATTGTAAGCTCACTGGGGCAGGGGCTGATGGGAATGGGATAGGGACCTTAGATTGTAAGCTCGCAGGGGCTGATGGGAATGGGATAGGGACCTTAGAGTGTAAGCTCACTGGGGCAGCGAGTGATGGGGTAGCCGTGCTGCTGCTGCTGTAGAGAGGCCACTTACACATCAGAAGATATCCCCCCCTTTATGTACTGGGGCCCCTGTTACCTGCCTATATTCTGTGTAACGATTGGTTGTGCCATTCAGTTTGTAGTTATGTGCCCAGTATAGGGGCAAATATAAGCAAAGGGCATGGAGGTATTGGCAGCCTGAGCGCAGGTAGTTACGGGGCATTATGATCAGGGGAGGGGGCAGATAATAATGATGTGTGCCCTGCTGGGGGGGCAGGGAGTATTTACTTAAAGCCTCAGGGGGCAGAGCCGGACAGATTAGTCACTGTGCATCTGATTGCGGCTGAGTCATAGGTGGGCACAGCGGGCTCGGGGCGGGCGGGGGCACAGCGGGCTCAGGGGGGGGCACAGCGGGCTCGGGGGGGGGGGCAGGGGGCACCACACAATCTGCCTGAAAGGATTTAGCCATTTAGGGAAAAGCCTCTACATATGAACCTGAGAAAGGCAATGGCCCCGGGGCCCTACAGGCGCCCACACACCCCTTTAAGCACAATAATTATCATTAGCGCGTATTTATTAGCTCCACCATATTCTGCAGGGATGTACAACAGGCGGGTGTCCCCCAAACATACAGATCACATGCAACCTAGGACCCTGTTCAACAGAGCTTACAATCTATTGACTATTAAGTCCCCCCTATGGGTTGTTTATGGGGGGCAGCAGTGGGGTCCATGGGCAGGGCTGTATCAGTGCCTGCTGTGTGTGTGACACATCCAGTGTAGCTTGATAGATAGGATTGGGGGTACCCAGCATACTGGGGGGGATTCCATTGCCGCCTCACTTCCTGTACCGGTGCCCATAAGGCCCAGCCCCCAGCAGTGCAAGTCACCATGACAAACAGACTTGATTGACACATGGAAATATCATGTCATGTGCCTGTCGGAATCACAATGCCCCCTTTCCATGGTCCCAGCAGGGACGGACCCCTGAGAGGCAAATGGAAACTGCCCCCCCCCCCTTACACCTGCTGGTATCAGAAGGGTATTTGAATGTTAATAGTGAAACATGCCATACAAAGCCTGTCCCAACCCCCATGTCTCTCTAGGACTACAGCTCCCATCATCCCTAGCAGCAGTTCCAAACAAAACAACTCATACATGAGCTCATGTGGCTGGCAGAGGATGATGGGATTTGTAGTTGCTCAGACTCAGGTTGGCTGTTCTATAAATTGCTTCTGGCCTGTGCATATGAGTAATAGAGATGCTGGGATATGTAGTTTGGCAGTCAATTAGTTCCTACCCTGATTAGAAGGAAATGTTACTTGTGTCATTCATTCCGTAAGGGCAGAGAAGGGGTTAACTAGTATCATGCCCACCCTCGGGTGACTGGGTGCTTACACATTCCCATGGGAGTGGGCGAGGCACAGTGAATAACAGGGCAGAGTTTATTCACATATAGAAGGGGGTGAGTCAAAGTGCCCTGTGCCAGGAATGGGGGGGGTGGGTTATGGGCAGGGGGGCACTTATGTGAATGTAAAATACTCATCTCCAAGCTTCATACGGGAAAGGCTTCCCCTTGGGGCACTTCAGAGTCCGGGCAGTTACAGAATACAGGCAGGAGGAGCAATAACTGGGGAATCCAACGGATCACTAAAGAGATTCCCAGGCAGGATCGACCCGATTCTTTCAAGCACAAATGGTTGCCTTCAATTGGATTCAAATTAGGCCCCTCCTTATTCCATACAATAAGGGCTGCCCCCCATCTACAATCATTGGCTCACTGACACCTTGCTGTTTATTTTGGGGGTAACTGGAGATGGAGATAGTGGGGCAAGATGGAGACAGTAGGACAAGATGGAGACAGTAGGGCAAGATGGAGACAGTAGGACAAGATGGAGACAGTGGGGCAAGATGGAGACAGTAGGACAAGATGGAGACAGTAGGGCAAGATGGAGACAGTAGGACAAGATGGGGACAGTAGGGCAAGATGGAGACAGTAGGACAAGATGGAGACAGTAGGGCAAGATGGGGACAGTAGGACAAGATGGAGACAGTAGGGCAAGATGGAGACAGTAGGACAAGATGGAGACAGTAGGGCAAGATGGGGACAGTAGGGCAAGATGGAGACAGTAGGACAAGATGGAGACAGTAGGACAAGATGGGGACAGTAGGGCAAGATGGAAACAGTAGGGCAAGATGGAGACAGTAGGGCAAGATGGGGACAGTAGGACAAGATGGAGACAGTAGGGCAAGATGGAGACAGTAGGACAAGATGGAGACAGTAGGGCAAGATGGGGACAGTAGGGCAAGATGGAGGCAGTAGGGCAAGATGGGGACAGTAGGGCAAGATGGAGACAGTAGGACAAGATGGAGACAGTAGGACAAGATGGGGACAGTAGGGCAAGATGGAGACAGTAGGGCAAGATGGAGGCAGTAGGGCAAGATGGGGACAGTAGGGCAAGATGGAGACAGTAGGGCAAGATGGAGACAGTAGGGCAAGATGGAGACAGTAGGGCAAGATGGAGACAGTAGGGCAAGATGGAGGCAGGGGGGGCAGTTAGTGAAAAATTATTGGTGCTACAAGTTAGTGGTGAATATGATTAAACTGAACTGTTTGTCCTGTTTCCTGAGCTTTTATGGAACACAGTTGTTTATTCCCCTTTTAGCAAGAACTTTACTGGCAGTTTTGGGGGGGCTACACCAGATAAGTGTTCCCAGGAATTGGGGGGGGGGGGGTACAGTTATTTTTGTGGTTCTGAGAGGGAAGCGCCGCTGTTCCACTCTCCCTGCTGCTTTCAGGAAGGATCTGCCTCCGCAACTGGCCGGGGGAAGATTTCTAGAGAAACGTCGGCCCTTCCTGTAACTGCTCTGTATGTGCCGGGGGTTCCCCAAACTCCCTACTTACCTGGGATTTACTCACACGTCACTGGCAGGGGACACACATTATCACCCTCCTTCCCTGAAAAGCAAATACTGCCCCCCCCCCCTTATATTTCTGTGAATTAGGATATTAATCCTGAGCCATCAGGGGCTAGTGCAGCTTGCCTTATTGTGCTGATGGGAGTTGTAGTTCAGAAACATAGGAATGTGACAGTATCACCAACTGAGTGTAGAACCGGCCAGACCAGGGGTGAGTGAGTGTAGGACAGGCCAGGGACCGGGGGGTGAGTGAGTGTAGGACAGGCCAGCCCAGGGGTGAGTGAGTGTAGGACAGGCCAGACCGAGGGTGAGTGAGTGTGGGACAGGCCAGCCCAGGGGTGAGTGAGTGTGGGACAGGCCAGACCAGGGGTGAGTGAGTGTGGGACAGGCCAGACCGGGGGTGAGTGAGTGTGGGACAGGCAGACGGGGGTGAGTGAGTGTGGGACGGGCCAGACCGGGGGTGAGTGAGTGTGGGACAGGCCAGACCGGGGGTGAGTGAGTGTGGGACAGGCCAGACCGGGGGTGAGTGAGTGTGGGACAGGGCCAGACCGGGGGTGAGTGAGTGTGGGACAGGCCAGACCGGGGCTGAGTGAGTGTGGGACTGGCGAGACCGGGGTGAAGTGAGGTGTAGGACAGGCCAGACCGGGGGTGGAGTGAGTGTAGACGGCCAGACCGGGGTGAGTGAGTGTAGGACGGGCCAGACGCGGGAGTGATGTGGAGTGTGGGACAGGCCAGACCGGGGGTGAGTGAGTGTGGGACTGGCAAGACCGGGGTGAGTGAGTGTAGGACGGGCCAGACGCGGGGTGAGTGAGTGAAGGAGGGGCCCAGACGGGGGTGGAGTGAGTGTAGGACAGGCCAGGACCGGGGGTGGTGAGTGTTTATAGGAACAGGCCCATACCGGGGGCTAGTGGAGTGAGTGAGGGCACAGACCGGGGTGGAGTGAGTGTGGGACAGGCCAGACCGGGGTGAGTGAGTGTGGACTGGCGAGACCGGGGCCGTGAGTGAGTGTAGGCCAGACGGGTGTGGTGAGTGTAGGCCAGCCGGGGGTGAGTGAGCTGTGGACAGGCCAGAACGGCGGGTGAGTGAGTGTGGGGACTGGCGAAGACCGGGGGTGAGGAGTGTGTGGCACTGGCCAGACCGGGGGTGAGTGTGTGAGTGAGTGTAGACGGCGCCAGACCGGGGTGCGTGAGTGTGGGACAGGCCAGACCGGGTAGTGGAGTGAGTGTGGGACTGGCAAGACAGGGTGAGTGATTAGGACAGGCCAGACTGGGGGTGAGTGAGTTGTAGGCCAGACGGGGGTGAGTGAGTGTAGGACAGGCGGACCGGGGGTGAGTGAGTGTAGGCCAGACCGGGGGTGAGTGAGTGTTTAGGCAGGCCAGACCGGGGGTGAGTGAGTTGTAGGGACAGGCCAGACCGGGGGGTGAGTGTAAGGACAGGCCAGACGGGGGTGGTGAGGTGTGGGGACTGAGACGGGCGCGTGAGTGAGTGTAGGACGGGCCAGACCGGGGGTGAGTGAGTGAAGGAGGGGCCAGACCGGGGTTGACGTGAGTGTAGGACAGGCAGACCGGGGTGGAGTGATGTGTAGGACAGGCCAGACCGGGGGGTGAGTGAGTGTAGGCACAGATCCGGGGGTGAGTGAGTGTGGACAGGCCAGACCGGGGTGAGTGAGTGTTAGGTACTGGCGATGACCGGGGGTGGTGAGTGTGGGACTGGCCAGACCGGGCGTGAGTGAGTGCTAGCCAGACCGGGTGAGTGACGTGTGGGACAGGCCAGACGCGGGGTGAGTGAGTGTGGGAACTGCGAGACCGGGGTGAGTGAGTGTGGGACTGGGCCAGACCGGAGGTGAGTTAGTGTAGGCCAGGACGGGGTGAGTGAGGTGGAACGAGGCCAGGACCGGGGGGGTGAGTGGTTGGGACTGCGAGACCGGGCGTGAGTGAGTGTGGGACTGGCCAGGACCGGGGTTGATGAGTTTGAGTGTAGGACGGGCCAGACCGGGGTGAGTGGAGTGTGGACAGGCCAGACCGGGGGTGAGTGAGTGTGGGACAGCCGACCGGGGGTGAGTGAGTGTGGACTGTCCAGGACCAGGCGTGAGTGGAGTGTAGGACATGCAGACTTGGGGGTGAGTTGAGTGTAGCCAGACGGGGGTGGCGTGAGTGAGGTGTAGGCCAGACGGGGGTGAGTGAGTGTAGAAGGCCAGACCGGGGGGAGTGAGTGTAGGACAGGCCAGACCGGGCGGGGTGCAGTGTAGGACAGGCCAGCACCGACAGGTGAGTGAGTGATGGGGACTGGGAGACCGGGGGTGAGTGAGTGTAGGACAAACCGGTGGGGTGAGTTGAGTGTATTAGGACAGACCGGGGGTGATGAGTGATAGACAGACCGGGCGTGAGTGAGCTGTAGGACAGACCGGGGGTGAGTGAGTGTAGGACAGCTGGGGGTGAGTAGGTAGGACAGACCGGGGTGAGTGAAGTGTAGGACAGACCGGGGGTGAGTGAGGTAGGCCAGACGGGGGTGAGTGAGTGTTATAGGACAGGACCGGGTGGTGAGTGAGTGTTGGGCCAGACCGGGGGTGAGTTGAGTGTGGACAGACCGGGGGTGAGTGTGTGTTAGCCAGACCGGGGGTGAGTGAGATGTAGGACAGACGGGGGTGAGTGAGTGTAGGACAGACCCGGGGGTGAGTGAGTGTAGGACAGACCGGGGGACGTGAGTGCTGGGACAGGCCAGACGGGGGTGAGTGAGTGTAGGACAGGCCAGACCGGGGTGGTGAGTGAGTGTAGGACAGGACCGGGGGAGTGAGTGTAGGAAGGCCAGACCGGGGGTGAGTGAGTGTAGGACTGGCGAGACCGGGGGTGAGTGAGTGTTAGGACAGACCGGGGGTGAGTGAGTGTAGGACAGACGGGGGTGAGTGAGTGTAGGACAGACCGGGGGTGAGTGAGTGTAGGACCGACCGGGGGTGAGTGAGTGTAGGCCAGACCGGGGGTGAGTGAGTGTAGGCCAGACCGGGTGAGTGAGTGTAGGCCAGACGGGGGTGAGTGAGTGTAGGCCAGACCGGGGGTGAGTGAGTGTAGGCCAGACCGGGGGTGAGTGAGTGTAGGACAGACCGGGGGTGAGTGAGTGTAGGCCAGACCGGGGGTGAGTGAGTGTAGGACAGACCGGGGGTGAGTGAGTGTAGGCGCAGACCGGGGGTGAGTGAGTGTAGCCAGACCGGGGGTGAGTGAGTGTAGGCCAGACCGGGGGTGAGTGAGTGTAGGCCAGACCGGGGGTGAGTGAGTGTAGGACAGACCGGGGGTGAGTGAGTGTAGGACAGACCGGGGGTGAGTGAGTGTAGGACAGACTGGGGGTGAGTCTGACACAATTGGGCAGCTTGAATATATTGCAATATAAGGACAAACAATCCCTGTATAAAGGGGGGGGCATTGCTTGGTAGCTTAATGCACACAATGGGTTAATGCCCTATATATACAGATACTGGGGGATACAGGGGGGCCCGTGTTGCTGTGTGTATAGATATTTCTGGCTGTTCATGTTATTGTTCCTTTCTGCACCTACAGGTACAACAGTTACAGACCTTATTCACCAATATTTGTTCCCCTGGGGGCGGTCACATGATCTGTTTCCCTGATTTAATGCACTAAGTTTGGTGTTTGTGCTCGGGGCGCTGCTCTGGGCTCATCTCACACTGCTCTCCTGTCAGTAACGAAGCAACGGATCCCCAGGCATTAGGGATCTGTGTGATCTGTATACACTATATTGTACAACTGACTGAAAATGTGACATTCAGAAATGTGAAGCTCTTTAACCTGAAATCCAAATTACTTGCCCTACTGTCCCCATCTTGCCCTACTGTCTCCATCTTGCCCTACTGTCTCCATCTTGCCCTACTGTCCCCATCTTGCCCTACTGTCTCCATCTTGCCCTACTGTCCCCATCTTGTCCTACTGTCTCCATCTTGTTCTATCTGTTCCCCAACTTGTCCTAACTGTCTCCATCTTGCCCTACTGTCTCCATCTTGTCCTACTGTCTCCATCTTGCCCTACTGTCTCCATCTTGCCCTACTGTCTCCATCTTGCCCTACTGTCTTCCATCTTGCCCTACTGTCTCCATCTTGTCCTACTGTCTCCATCTTGCCCTACTGTCTCCGTCATTGCCCTTACTGTTCTCTCCGTCTTGCCCTACTGTCATCCGACTTGACCTACTGTCTCCGTCTTGACCTACTTGTCTCCGTCTTGGCCCTACTGCTCCCCGTCTTGCGCCACTGTCCCCGTTCTTGCCCCACTGGATCTCCGTCTTGCCCCAACTGTCTCCGTCTTGCCCCACTGTCTCCGTCTTGCCCCCCACTGTCTTTCCGTCTTGCCCCACTGTCTTCCGTTTGCCCCACTGGTTCTCCGTCTTGCCCCACTGTCTCCGTCTTGCCCCACGATCTCCGTCTGCCCAACTGTCTCCCGTCTTGCCCCACTGTCTCCGGTCTTGCCCCACTGTCTCCGTCTTGTCCCACTGTCTCCGTTCTTGTCCCACTGTCTCCGTCTTGTCCACTGTCTCCGTGCTTGTCCCACTGTCTCCGTCTTGCCCCCACTGTCCCCGTTCTTTGCCCCACTGTCTCCGTCTTGCCCACTGTCTCCGTCTTGCCCCACTGTCCCGTCTTGCCCCACGTCTCCGTCTTGCCCCCACTGTCTCCGCTTGCCCCACTGTCTCCGTTCTTGCCCCACTGTCTTCCGTTCTTGCCCCACTGTCTCCGTCTTTGCCCCACTGTTCTCCGTCTTGTCCACTGTCTCCGTCTTGCCCTACTGTCTCCGTCTTGCCCTACTGTCTCCCGTCTTTTGCCTACTGTCTCCTTCTTGCCCTACATGTCCTTCCATCTTGCCCTACTGTCTTCCGCTTGCCCCTACTGTCTCCGTCTTGCCTACTGTCCCACTTGCCCTACTGTCTCCATCTTGCCCTACTGTCTCCATCTTGCCCTACTGTCTCCATCTTGCCCTACTGTCTCCATCTTGCCCTACTGTCTCCGTCTTGCCCTACTGTCTCCGTCTTGTCCCACTGTCTCCGTCTTGCCCCACTGTCCCCGTCTTGCCCCACTGTCTCCGTCTTGCCCCACTGTCTCCGTCTTGCCCCACTGTCTCCGTCTTGCACCCACTGTCTCCGTCTTGCCCCACTGTCTCCGTCTTGCCCCACTGTCTCCGTCTTGCCCCACTGTCTCCGTCTTGCCCCACTGTCTCCGTCTTGTCCCCACTGTCTCCGTCTTGTCCCACTGTCTCCGTCTTGCCCTACTGTCTCCGTCTTGCCCTACTGTCTCCTTCTTGCCCTACTGTCTCCATCTTGCCCTACTGTCTCCATCTTGCCCTACTGTCTCCCATCTTGCCCTACTGTCTCCATCTTGTCCCATTGTCTCAATCTTGCCCTACTGTCCCCATTCTGCCCTACTGTCTCCATCATTGTCCTACTGTCCCCCATCTTGCCCTACTGCCTCCATTCATTGTCCTACTGTCCCATCTTGCCGCTACTGTCTCCATCATTGTCCTACTGTCTCCATCTTGCCCCTACTGTCTCCATCATTGTCCTACTGTCTCCATCATTGTCCTACTTGTCTCCATCTTGCCCTACTGTCTCCATCATTGTCCTACTGTCTCCATCATTGTCCTACTGTCTCATCTTGCCTACTGTCCCCATCTTGCCCTACTGTCTCCATCATTGTCCTACTGTCCCCATCTTGCCCTACTGTCTCCATCATTGTCCTACTGTCCCCATCTTGCCCTACTGTCTCCCATCATTGTCCTACTGTCTCATCTTGCCCTACTGTCTCCATCATTGGTCCTACTGTCTCCATCATTGTCCTACTGTCTCCATCTTGCCCTACTGTCTCCATCTTGCCCTACTGTCTCCATCATTGTCCTACTGTCCCCATCTTGCCCTACTGTCTCCATCATTGTCCTACTGTCTCCATCTGCCCTACTGTCCCCATCTTGCCCTAATGTCCCCATCTTGCCCTACTGTCCCCATCTTGCCCTACTGTCCCCATCTTGCCCTACTTCCCCATCTTGCCCTACTGTCCCCATCTTGCCCTACGTCCCCATCTTGCCCTACTGTCCCCATCTTGCCCTACTGTCCCCATCTTGCCCTACTGTCCCCATCTTGCCCTACTGTCTCCATCTTGCCCTACTGTCCCCATCTTGCCCTACTGTCCCCATCTTGCCCTACTGTCCCCATCTTGTCCTACTGTCTCCATCATTGTCCTATTAGGAATAAGTGATGCCCAATAGCAGTTGTGGGTACAAAAGCTGGGGGTGCTGATTGATTCCCTGGGCCTGTTAGGCTTATGCCGTGGCTCATACCCGTGGCCTCATTATGTACGTGTAAAATATCCTGTTTTCTTTCAAACTGTTTTTTTTGCCCCGTGTGTTGCCCCAGGTGTAATTGTTAGGGCTGTGTGTGTAGGCAAATATTGCTTCCCTCTGTGCTACTCCCAAACATTTGCTTAGTATCCCGAGTGTAATGGGAACCGGCGCGAGGTCCCACCTCCCTGTAGGAAATGAACTGACAGTACAATAAGGTGTCACTCCCGGAACTCTAACACCTGCCTAATGTGCTGCACCCTCTGTATTTGCCTGAGCTTCCCTGGGGGGGGGGGGTATAACTTCCCTTTGCTTGTGCCCCCACCCAGTACTCTGCCTCCGGCTCCAAAGCTTGGGAATTCTGCCAATATCACACACACAGGCCACAAATTCCCTGTATTCTCATATACTCTGCTTAGTGATATCATTGTATTTATACATATGGGTAGGGGGTGCCATAGTGTTTCCCTTAGACAGTACAGTATGGGGGTACAGCTTATTGTGTGCCCAGAACATTCCTTCTCTGTATATTTGTATTTATACATATGGGTAGGGGGTGCCATAGTGTTTCCCTTAGACAGTACAGTATGGGGGTACAGCTTATTGTGTGCCCAGAACATCCTTCTCTGTATATTTGTATTTATAGCATATGGGTAGGGGGTGCCATAGTGTTTCCCTTAGACAGTACAGTATGGGGGTACAGCTTATTGTGTGCCCAGAACATTCCTTCTCTGTATATTTGTATTTATACATATGGGTAGGGGGTGCCATAGTGTTTCCCTTAGACAGTACAGTATGGGGGTACAGCTTATTGTGTGCCAGCATTTGTATTTATACATATGGGTACATAGTGTCTTAGACAGTCAGTATGGGGGTACAGCTTATTGTGTGCCCAGACATTCCTTCTCTGTATATTTGTATTTATTACATTAGGGGGTGCCAGTGTTTACCCTTAGACAGTACAGTAGTACAGGTGTGCCCAGAACATTCCCTCTCTGTATATTTGTATTTATACATATGGGTAGGGGTGCCATAGTGTTTCCCTTAGACAGTACAGTATGGGGGTACAGCTTATTGTGTGCCCAGAACATTCCTTCTCTGTATATTTGTATTTATACATATGGGTAGGGGGTGCCATAGTGTTTCCCTTAGACAGTACAGTATGGGGGTACAGCTTATTGTGTGCCCAGAACATTCCCTCTCTGTATATTTGTATTTATACATATGGGTAGGAGCTGCCATAGACAGTACAGTATGGGGGTATATATGGGTATATAGGAATACACTGCTGCAGAGGATACGCGGGGTTACACAGACATGGCACTAGGGCACTTGGGTAAATTCCGATCTTTGACAGGAACTTCCTGTTTATAGTTTGTGCTGAAGTCCTTCTACTTCCTTTCATGGAATAAAGGGCAAGTACTAGCCAGGGGATATGGTGAGTGATGGCAGCCACGCTGTGCAGAGAGAGGCAGTCAAACTGACCCGCTTGTGAGTAATAGTTAGTCAGAACCTTCCAGAACCAGAGTGTGTGGCTCAGAACCAAACAGAGCGACCCGACTGGCCCTGCTGGATCAGTACAGGCCCAAACCCAGCACAGAACTGGGCAGTGATTATGGAATCAGTAGATGAAGGATCCCCAGGGGCCCGGCATGAGTCATTGCGGCTGCTGATGCTTGGGCCCCATCTGTGACTCTGTAGGGCCCAGGAACTCCCCCTTATCCTATTGGAAATCCATTCCCACCCCAGCAGCACTCACTTAACCCTTTCCCTGACAGACTCCTCCTGTACCCCCCCCCCCCCCAACTGCAGGTTTGTTTAGTGTTTTATATATTAATTTATGGACCAATATATTTTTATAGTGAATTATTTTTCTTACTATTCTAAATCTTTCCAGCTTTCAAAAAATAAAAAAAAACATTGTAAATTGTCTCAGAATATTGTGTATATCATACTGAAAGGTAAACAGCCCCTTTAATCTTCTGTGAGTGAATGTGATCAGTGGTCTCCCCAAGATAACAGTGAGTCATATAATAATAATATCTGCATATTCCTACCCACAATGCCAAGGTACAGGACAGCGCTGAGTATTTAGAGTGCCACGGCACCGTGCCAATGACCTCTCTTATGATTTTGAATGAAGTGAGACTGTAAGTGGGCAGAGACACGGGGGTCTCAGCAGAGATAACGCTCAGTGGGTTCTGCTCTTTCATAGAGAGGCAGAAGGGAACGTTTGTGCAGCTGTCTCTTAAAGGCACAGTCACATTATGGCATTTCCCAGTTCATGTAAGTAAACGTCACTGTGAGATTCTCAGAATGTTTGTTAAACTGATAGGGGGGTTTCAGCTGTAGGAATGTGACTGTCACACTGTGCTGTATGGGGTACAACTCACTTGTGTGGTTTTTAAATAAATATTGTCTCAAAGCAGGTCTGTCTTGGCTGGAAATCTGCGTTGTATTTCCCCCAGGATCATTAACCCCCCCAGTGCATCCTGAAAGCATCATCAGTGGTGTGTCAGGGGCACATTCAGGGGCACCCTCTGTCAGTGATCCTGGCAACCAGAAGGCAGACTGATGTCTACTTAGGTCTTCTATTCCAGGATGGTGGCATTTGGGCAAGATAGTGACACTAGGGAAATATTGCCTCAGTAGGGCAAGATGGAGACAGTAGGGCAAGATGGAGACAGTAGGGCAAGATGGAGACAGTAGGGCAAGATGGAGACAGTAGGGCAAGATGGGGATAGTAGGGCAAGATGGAGTCAGTAAGAGAAGGTGGAAACAGCAGGGCAAAATGAAGACAGCAGGGCAAGATGGAGGCAGTAGGCCAAGATGGAGGCAGTAGGCCAAGATGGAGACAGTAGGGCAAGATGGAGACAGTAGGGCAAGATGGAGGCAGTAGGCCAAGATGGAGACAGTAGGCCAAGATGGAGACAGTAGGGCAAGATGGAGACAGTAGGGCAAGATGGAGACAGTAGGGCAAGATGGAGACAGTAGGGCAAGATGGAGACAGTAGGGCAAGATGGAGACAGTAGGGCAAGATGGAGACAGCAGGGCAAGATGAAGACAGCAGGCCAAGATGGAGACAGTAGGCCAAGATGGAGACAGTAGGCCAAGATGGGGACAGTAGGGCAAGATGGAGACAGTAGGGCAAGATGGAGACAGTAGGGCAAGATGGAGACAGTAGGCCAAGATGGGGACAGTAGGCCAAGATGGGGACAGTAGGGCAAGATGGGGACAGTAGGGCAAGATGGAGGCTGCAGGAACATTCATATCAGTGTTTCCCAACCCATAACCCTTGTTGCTGGTAAGTACCACCCAGACCCACCCCTGCACGCTCTGGCAGAGACTTGGTTAATATTGTTGCCGTTTCCCTCAGTTCCAGAGATGAATTTGCCCCTGTGACCTTCCCAGCAGCCACAATAGGAAGATTACTGGGGGGGGGGTTAGATGTGAGCGCAGGATAGAGATGGGGGGGGGGGTATTGATCGAGTGACTCACAGGTGCACTCACAGCCAGTAATTAGCTAATGGGCCAACATGGCTGATGGTGCCGATAATTCCCCCGAAAAGCCTCCATTCCCTCCATCAGGGTGATAATAGCCGAGCCACTCGCCGCTGTCAGGGCCACTCACCTTATTGCGCAGATTGGAAGTGACAGGCAGCTGCCGTACGGCGGGTACCGGGGTCTCTGTGTATCAGGCTCCCCCCCACAGTGGCCCAGGTCTGCCAAGCGATGCAAAGAGCTTACCTGAATAAGCCCAGCCCATAATAATCCTGATACAGTACAGTATGAGAGTAGAACTAATTGTGTGTATCTGTATTTGGGGTTGTTTTCTCTGGATGGGGTTGTTTTCTCTGGAAAAGAGGCGCTTGCGAGGGGACATGATTACTCTGTACAAGTACATTAGGGGGGATTATAGGCAGTTGGGGGATGTTCTTTTTTCCCATAAAAACAATCAGCGCACCAGAGGTCACCCCTATAGATTAGAGGAACAGAGCTTCCATTTGAAGCAGCGTAGGGGGTTTTTCACGGTGAGGGCAGTGAGGCTGTGGAATGCCCTTCCTAGTGATGGGGTAATGGCAGACTCTGTTAATGCCTTTAAGAGGGGCCTGGATGAGTTTTTGAACAAGCAGAATATCCAAGGCTATTGTGATACTAATATCTACAGTTAGTATTACTGGTTGTATATATATAGTTTATGTATGTGAGTGTATAGATTGGTTAGTATAGGTTGTGTGCTGGGTTTACTCGGATGGGTTGAACTTGATGGACAATGGTCTTTTTTCAACCCTATGTAACTATGTAACTATGTAACTATGTATTCATACAGGGGGGAGAGGTCCATAGACTGAAGAGCTTGCAATCTGTGGATAATAGGAGACAGGGGTGTATAGAACAATGCAATAGCCAGGGAGGGAGGCTACTGAATGCTAAGGCTGATGCCACACCAGGCGTAGGGCTGATTTTTTCGGCAAGCGGAAAAACGCTTGCCGAAAATTCAGCCCTACGCCTGCTACTTGTGCCTGCACCCGAATGAATGGGATACACTCGGGTGAAGGCACAAGTAGCCGATATACGCAAGAAAACGCGAGACTTTGCATTCTCTCGCGTTTTCGTGCGTATATCGGCTACATGTGCCTGCACCCGAGCGTATTCCATTCATTCGGGTGCAGGCACAAGTAGCAGGCGTAGGGCTGAATTTTCGGCAAGCGTTTTTCCGCTTGCCGAAAAAATCAGCCCTACGCCTGGTGTGGCATCAGCCTAAAGAGATTTGGGAAGAGGCAGCTGGTCTGGTACTGGGCTTTATGGGCAGAGGAGGGCAGATATATAGGGAGGGGCAAAGGAGCTGATTGCTGGGCAGCCTGGGGGGTAGTTAATGGGGGGATACAGGCAGCAATGACAGGGGAAGAGAGGGCAGTAGGTTACAGGAGCCTCTCCTGGAGGTAATTAGGGCACCAGTCAGCAGTGGAAGGGTACGGGGCACAGAGAGAGGCAGAGGGCCAGCGAGGGCTGAGAAGGTCAGACACACCTGCCCCCCCCACACACCTGCACCCCCACACACCTGCTCCCCCCCACACACACCTGCCCCTCACACACCTGCTCCCCCCCCCCACACACACCTGCCCCTCACACACCAGCCCCTCACACACACCTGCCCCTCACACACCTGCCCGTGGAGAGTGGATGTACAGTGACAGTAATACTGAATGAATAAAGGGCAGGAGAGGGGGGGTCTGTGTGTCGATATGAGAAGCCCCTGGTGTAACCAGAGAGAGAGAGAATGGGCCCCATTGCCTGTATCAGGGGGACACGTACAGGCCGAGCTGATATATTTCCCAAACAGAATAAGCGATGGTCAGGCACATACGGTCACTAACCTGGTACAGGCACGGGTTACAGGGGTACAGGCACGGGTTACAGGGTACAGGCACAGGGTACACGCACAAGATAAAGGGGTACAGGCACAGGGGTACAGGCACAGGGTACAGGGGTACAGGCACAGGGGTACAGGCACGGGTTACAGAGGTACAGGGTACAGGCACGGGTTACAGGGGTACAGGCACAGGATACAGGGGTACAGGCACAGGATACAGGGGTACAGGCACGGGTTACAGAGGTACAGGGGTACAGGCACAGGGCTTAGAGGGGTACAGACACAGGGTATAGGGGTACAGGCACAGGGGTTACAGGGGTACAGACACAGGGTTTTGGTGCTTTTCAGGGGTATATATTTCGGTTGTGCAGGGCCTGTTTCCGCACTGAGACTCCCCAGCGCTATAGAAATGCCTGACTCTGTTCCCTAATGGCTTCCTGTGTTCTCCTTTCCTGTTCTACATTATTATTGGCTGCCGTGTGACGTGGGAAGTGCGCAGAGGAGAGCGGTTTCCTTTCAGCCAGTGCAACACCTGCCCCTAAGCCTGCACTCTAAAGCTGCTACACTCAATAGGCCACCTAGTATTATTAACCTTTATCCTGCAGGGCTGCAGAGAGTGAGTGGGTCACACAATTACATTTACACCCATTTACACTCAGGTGACGTCCCAGGCAAAACATTGTATTAACTCCAGCACCCGTCTCCCAACTCCCCGACACCCATCATCACGTGTTTATTCCGAGGGCCAGAAAGTGACTCGGCACCCAGTTCCACCGGCTTCCTTGGCACAATAGCTAAATCCACTCCAATTGTTCTGGTCGGAGATGCGCACTTCTCTCACTTACGTTCCCCAAACAAACCACAAATACTTTGCATTCCAGTTTCACCCTTTGTTTGTATTGTTTTGTGCCCGGCCGTGACCCCGCGAGGATGTGAGTCGGAAACAAACAGCAACATGCCTCCAATGTTCTCACAGCACTATGAGCGACCCAATGACCCAATCAGTCTGTGATGTGGGTTAGACTGGAACCCCCAGAATCCTCTGTGACAGAGCTTTGCTCTTATATATTCTCTAACTTTAAAGGGGAAGTAAGCATTTGCTTTTTGGTCCTGTGTTTTACATAGAATAGGAGTCAGGCTTGGGTGGGTGGGGGTCATTCAATGGGAGTTAAGGTGCCCATACACGGGTCCTTCAGATCAATTTGGCCTGTATGGACCCCGCCCCCGATGGGCCCTAAGCTAAAAGCATCAGCCGCTCCCCCCACCCCCCAGAAAATGTATCTGTGGGAGGGGCTTGAACCAGTCACTACATTGCTTTTCATATATAAAAAGATCAGTATGTATTTTTGTCTCCTACGCTTGCCTATGGCGCACCCCAATATACACTTCTTTGGGCATCCCCAGTTTGGGGGGGGTCTCTGGCTTAAAGGGGACCTGTCACCCTAAAAAATAATTCCAAATCCTTTTCTATCATGTTAGTTGAGCAAAATAAACTTTACTTACACTGTATACATTTTTTATTTTTTTTTCCCTTCAGTCTTGGAATTGACAGTCACAGCCAGCAGGCCGGCGCCATTTTGTGAGCACTGTTATTAAGGCGGAGCTTTGTATCCCCCCAAAATCTTATGCATTTGTTTCCCAGGTGGCATCTTGGGAGTGCTGAATGGAACATTAAAGTAGTTGGAATTAAAAATCTGAGCTGTCAATCATATATTGCCTGCCCCGCCTCTAGAGGCGGGGCAGGCAATATATGATTGACAGCTCTGATTTTTAAATACATTTATAACAGGTATGGATGATATAATTAAAAAATTAATAAGGGGCAATTCTCATTACAAGACGATTATTACTGCGGGTGAATTTCCCGTGCAGGGAATAAGAGCTGGCAGGGAAGGGGTTAAGGGGAGGAGGGGCCCGACGCACTGTGATGGATTTGCCTCCGGACTATTTTAGGCAGCATTGGCAGATTTCCGCAGAGAGATGATTCACTGTTCCCCGGTAGAGTTAGCCTGTGAGTGGCTGCAGGAATAATAACATACGGGGGGGGGGGGGGTCCCAGCTCACTGGGGGGGGGAGACTACAATCAGCTGACGTCAGCAACAACAACCAAGAAATTCCATGTAATATTCCCACCGAACCTCCTGGGAACCGCAGGTCCCTCTGTTCTACTAACCTGCACTCAATAGATTAGTCATTTCTCTTACCCACGCACTGCTGAACTACATCTCCCAGCAGCCTCTAACAGGCTGGGCATATACTGACGGAGAGCCTTCTTTTTCTATACCATTTGTATATTATCATTACTATTTGTAAGCTCATTAATAAAAAGCAATTAGTATATATTAGTTAATATCCTTATCATTTACAGTAGGGGGTACATTATCCCTTATAATACATGAGTGATACTCAGAGTTCCCTGTATAACTCAGCCTGCAGCCTTGTGCCTTTATATGGGGGGCACAGAACCCCTCAGTGACTGCTAATATCCTTATCATTTACAGTAGGGGGTACATTATCCCTTATAATACATGAGTGATACTCAGAGTTCCCTGTATAACTCAGCCTGCAGCCTTGTGCCTTTAGATGGGGGGCACAGAACCCCTCAGTGACTGCTAATATCCTTATCATTTACAGTAGGGGGTACATTATCCCTTATAATACATGAGTGATACTCAGAGTTCCCTGTATAACTCAGCCTGCAGCCTTGTGCCTTTATATGGGGGGCACAGAACCCCTCAGTGACTGCTAATATCCTTATCATTTACAGTAGGGGGTACATTATCCCTTATAATACATGAGTGATACTCAGAGTTCCCTGTATAACTCAGCCTGCAGCCTTGTGCCTTTAGATGGGGGGCACAGAACCCCTCAGTGACTGCTAATATCCTTATCATTTACAGTAGGGGGTACATTATCCCTTATAATACATGAGTGATACTCAGAGTTCCCTGTATAACTCAGCCTGCAGCCTTGTGCCTTTAGATGGGGGGCACAGAACCCCTCAGTGACTGCTAATATCCTTATCATTTACAGTAGGGGGTACATTATCCCTTATAATACATGAGTGATACTCAGAGTTCCCTGTATAACTCAGCCTGCAGCCTTGTGCCTTTATATGGGCACAGAACCCCTCAGTGACTGCTAATATCCTTATCATTTACAGTAGGGGGTACATTATCCCCTATAATACATGAGTGATACTCAGAGTTCCCTGTATAACTCAGTCTGCAGCCTTGTGCCTTTATATGGGGGGCACAGAACCCCTCAGTGACTGCTAATGTCCTTAGCATTTACAGTAGGGGGTACATTATCCCTTATAATACATGAGTGATACTCAGAGTTCCCTGTATAACTCAGCCTGCAGCCTTGTGCCTTTATATGGGCACAGAACCCCTCAGTGACTGCTAATATCCTTATCATTTACAGTAGGGGGTACATTATCCCTTATAATACATGAGTGATACTCAGAGTTCCCTGTATAACTCAGCCTGCAGCCTTGTGCCTTTATATGGGGCACAGAACCCCTCAGTGACTGCTAATATCCTTATCATTTACAGTAGGGGGTACATTATCCCTTATAATACATGAGTGATACTCAGAGTTCCCTGTATAACTCAGCCTGCAGCCTTGTGCCTTTATATGGGCACAGAACCCCTCAGTGACTGCTAATATCCTTAGCATTTACAGTAGGGGGTACATTATGCCCTATAATACATGAGTGATACTCTCTCGGGTGACAGGACAAGCCTGGAATGTAACATTAATGAGTGTTTGTGATTCACAGCGTTTCAGTTCCATTTAGTAACATTCCCCACTCCCTGCCAATCCTGCCCAACAGAACTGCCCTGGGGCATGAGGCTGTGGCACGGAACTGAGCCAGGGAACGCGGAGTTAAAAAAACAGAACACAACTGACTCTTGAACCAGTTCCTCTGCATCTGATTCTAACGAGCAATTAGCTAATTATTTCCCATGCACTAAACCCATATAAACCTTCCAGCAACAGAGGGAGAAAGTACTGGAGACTGAAAAAGATTCACATCGATCAAATTCAAAGCTTTGCTCAGATAATTCTGCCCTGGCACCGGGGCATCTACCTGGGCAAGAGGGAAACTGCCCCTTCCCCAGTGTAACCAATCCCAACTGGGCCAGCCTTTCCCCATAACTGAGCCCATTCCCTTTATCAGCTTAGTCGCTCTTCCCTGTACTTTCTCTATTTCATTACTGCCCCCCCTTATATATTTATATATAGTGACCCCCCCCTTAACTGCCCCTTCCCCAGTGTAACCAATCCCAACTGGGCCAGCCTTTCCCCATAACTGAGCCCATTCCCTTTATCAGCTTAGTCGCTCTTCCCTGTACTTTCTCTATTTCATTACTGCCCCCCCCCTTATATATTTATATATAGTGACCCCCCCCCTTAACTGCCCCTTCCCCAGTGTAACCAATCCCAACTGGGCCAGCCTTTCCCCATAACTGAGCCCATTCCCTTTATCGGCCTATAGGAAACACCCCAGCAGGCCCGTGACTGCTGTACAATTCAGTTTATGTGAGTAAAACAATAGGGCGAGACAGTCCCAGTGTGTATGGGGGGGGGGCAATATTCCCAGTGGCCTCTGGTCGGACTGTCCAGCCCTGAATGAGTTAATCCCCTGAGGTCATTTCCTTCCTGGTTTCCTTCCCCTCCGTGCCATGTGTAGCCCCCCCCATACAATGGGCCGGTATATTGCTGTAATTAGGGAGCCATTAGCAGGGAGGGGATCAGAGCAGTAAGGTATTGTCTTACCTAATGGGGAAAGCTGATTGGCTGTGAGTACTGGGGGTATGAAGTGCATAAAGGAGAGGGGTAATTAAGCACTGGAGGAGGTTAATAATTACACGGTATGTCTCTATATGCAAAATCCCTTCCTGTAGCCCCCACCCCTCCATTATCCCCTGCAACTGCCTATTCCCCCAACATATAGTAATATATTAAGTGCCCCCACTCACACATATACCTTTCTATTCATACCCCCAAGGGCAAGTTACCCCTTACCCCATGCTTACGGGCAAGTTACCCCATACCCCATGCTTATGGGCAAGATACCCCATGCTTACGGGCAAGTAACCCCATGCTTACGGGCAAGTAACCCCATACCCAATGCTTATGGGCAAGTAACCCCATGCTTACTGGCAAGTAACCCCATGCTTACGGGCAAGTAACCCCATACCCAATGCTTATGGGCAAGTTACCCCATACCCCATGCTTATGGGCAAGATACCCCATGCTTACGGGCAAGTAACCCCATGCTTACTGGCAAGTAACCCCATGCTTATGGGCAAGTAACCCCATACCCAATGCTTATGGGCAAGTAACCCCATACCCCATGCTTACTGGCAAGTAACCCCATGCTTATGGGCAAGTAACCCCATACCCAATGCTTTTGGGCAAGTAACCCCATACGCAATGCTTACGGGCAAGTAACCCCATACCCCATGCTTACTGGCAAGTAACCCCATGCATATGGGCAAGTAACCCCATACCCCATGCTTACTGGCAAGTAACCCCATGCATATGGGCAAGTAACCCCATACGCAATGCTTACGGGCAAGTAACCCCATACCCCATGCTTACTGGCAAGTAACCCCATGCATATGGGCAAGTAACCCCATACCCAATGCTTACGGGCAAGTAACCCCATGCTTATGGGCAAGTAACCCCATGCTTACAGACAAGTAACCCCATACCCAATGCTTACTGGCAAGTAACCCCATACCCAATGCTTACGGGCAAGTAACCCCATGCTTACAGGAAAGTAACCCCATAACCCATGCTTACGGGCAAGTAACCCCATACCCAATGCTTAGGGGCAAGTAACCCCATGCTTATGGGCAAGTAACCCCATGCTTATGAGCAAGTAACCCCATGCTTATTGGCAAGTAACCCCATGCTTATTGGCAAGTAACCCCATGCTTATTGGCAAGTAACCCCATGCTTATGGGCAAGTAACCCCATGCTTACGGGCAAGTAACCCCATGCTTATGGGCAAGTAACCCCATGCTTATGGGCAAGTAACCCCATGCTTACGGGCAAGTAACCCCATGCTTATGGGCAAGTAACCCCATACTTACGGGCAAGTAACCCCAAACCTACATTGGCTTTATAAGTTGTAGCTGTTCAGTACAAACCCTACAGGTGTAGCAGCTTGGGGGTATAAAAGTCAGTTAAAGCCCCTCTCCCAACAGCCCCCCAGTAAGAGACCCCAACAAGCTCTTGGGGACAAGGGCTTCTTACATATTGTCTTCCTGGTTGGTGCATTTTTGGACAACCGGCCCAGTGTAGAAGGTAAGTGGGGGGGGTCTCACTGAGCGTCAGACAATTGCCCGTCTACATGTAAATACTGAGGCCGGTGCCAGTGGAAGTAGAAACTCCGAGGTTCAATTGAATGGACTGTAATGTAAATACACACTGCCCGAACCCCCCGGGGGGCAAATGGAGCATCCAATGTGCTTTGGGGCAGTTTGTATGAGCTGAAAATTGAGTTTTTGCTACAAATATTTGAAATCATTGCTCATAAAGTGGCAGATTGCCCAGCGCACACTGTGGAAAGTGCAGAATTACTGTTACCGTTAGTTTTCCCACAATGCAGTGCTTTCTCCTGAACTCTAACATCCCTGTCAGCTCCTCCGGCCCAAATCCAAATAGGAGCACCCCCTGTATTTGCTTGCAGCCCTACACCTGCCCCATAGATCCTACCCTAGGGCAGTTATTTCCCAAAGAGAAACCTGGGGTCCCACCCTTGTGCCCCCTGCGGTATCACTGACCCCCTGCGGGGGGAATTACAGAGGTGCCCCTTTGGGTAAAGTGGTTTACACCCAGCGATTCTATTGAAAGTAAAGGGAAAGGCATTTTCGGGAGATAAACTGCCCACGGTAGCGCAGTTTGCCCTTGGGCCAGGGTCCCCCAGTTGCCCTTAAGTCACTGACCCCCACCCTGGATTATTTCACTGCCAGTCAGAAAGGTACAAAAATGTGTAACTACTTCCCCTTCCTGCAACCCGAGAGATAAACTGCCCCTGGGGGACAGGAGCCGGCCAATCAGCCTCCTCTGTAGTCTGGGGGGGGATCGGTCAGTAACACATGGGGGATCAGTAACATGGGGGATCAGCCAGTAACACTTGGGGGGGGATCAGTCAGTAACACATGGGGGGGATCAGTCAGTAACACATGGGGGGGATCAGTAACATGGGGGGGATCAGCCAGTAACACTTGGGGGGATCAGTCAGTAACACATGGGAGGATCAGTGAGTAACACATGGGGGGGGGACAGGCCAGTAACACTTGGGGGGATTCAGTCAGTAACACATGGGGGGGATCAGTCAGTACAACATGGGGGGGATCACCAGTAACACTTGGGGGGATCAGCGCCAGTAACACATGGGGGGATCAGTAACACGGGGGGGCCAAAATATCAGCCAGTAACACATGGGGGGGTATCAGCCAAGTAACAACATGGGGGGGGGATCTAGTCAGCTAAACACATGGGGGATCAGTCAGTAACACATGGGGGGGACAGCCAGTAACCACTTGGGGGGGATCAGTCCCAGTAAACCATGGGGGGGATCAGTCAGTAACACATGGGGGGGATCAGCTCCAGTAACAACATGGGGGGGGATCAGCCAGTAACACATGGGGGGGGGCTATCTTGTCAAGTAACACAATGGGGGTGGGGATCAAGCCAGTTAACACATGGGGGGGGGTAATTTGCAGGTAACCCACATGGGGGAATCAGCCAGTAAACACATGGGGGGATCAGCCACTAACACAATGGGGGGGGGTATTTCAGTACCATGGGGGATCCCCATGGGGGGAAGTCAGTAACACCAATGGGGGGATCTGTCAGTAAACATGGGGGGGATCAGCAGTACACATGGGGCGGGGATCAGCAGTATACTGGGGAGATAAGCCGTAAGGGGTTCAGCCGTAACACAGGGGGGATCGCCGTTATACTGCAGGGGGGATCACCGTAACATGGGGGGATCGCCAGTAATTACATGGGGGGGATCAGAGTACACATGGGGGGATCAGCAGTAATACATGGGGATCAGCAGTAATACCTGGGGGGATCCAGTTAAACTATGGGGATCAGCCAGTATCAGGGGATCAGCCAGTACAATGGGGGATTCGCAGTTATCAGGGGGGATCGCCAGTAACATGGGGGGGGGATCAGCCCCATAAACTGGGGGATCAGCCAGTAACATGGGGGGATCAGCCAGTCAATGGGGGCGGTATTGTCAGTAACAATGGGGGGACGCAGTTAATACATGGGGGGGGATAGCGACACATGGGTATCAGCAGTAACACTGGGGGGGGGGATAGCCATAACAGGGGGGGGATCAACAGTATACATTGGGGGATTCGCCAGTACACATGGGGGGGAATCGCCAGTTACTGGGGGGTTGCGTACACATGGGGGAAGTAACACTGGGGATCAGCGTAACGATGGGGGGATTCAGTCAGATAACTGGGGGGGATCTGTCAGCATGGGGGGGATCGCATAAAATGGGGGGGTTCAGCCATATAATGGGGGGGATCAGCCGTACACATGGGGGGTATCAGCCAGTACACATGGGGGTATCAGCCAGTAACCATGGGGGGATCACAGTAGACGATTGGGGGGGGGATCACGTACAAATGGGGGATAGCCCAGTATACATGGGGGGGGGTCAGCGTAACCTTGGGGGATCCAGCGTAATAACATGGGGGATTAAGCAGTAATGGGGGGAGCGAGTATAATGGGGGGGATCGCAGTATGGGGGATGCACAGTAATACATGGGGGGGATCAGCCAGTACCATGGGGGATTCAGCCGTAACACAGGGGGATCAGCAAGTAACATGGGGGATAAGGCCAGTACACATAGGGGGGTATCTGTCAGACATGGGTGGATCAGCCAGTGATGGGGGGGGGTATCTGTCCCGTACACATGGGGTAGCAGTAAATATGGGGGGGGATAGCGTAATCCTATGGGGTGGATCAGCAGTCACATGGGGTAAGCGTATCATGGGGGGGATAGCCAGTAAACATGGGGGGGATATCAGTTAATACATGTGGGGGTCAGCCGTAATACTGGGGGGATAGCAGTAAGGGGGGATCGCCGAGTAATACATGGGGGACAGCAGTAACATGGTGGGGATCAGCCGAAACAGTGGGGATCAGACAGTACACATGGGGGATTCAGCCAGTAAAACATGGGGATAGCCGTACACTGGGGCGGTATATGTCAGTACCATGGGGGGGATCAGGCGTTATGGGGGGGATCGCCGGTAAACATTGGGGGTTCAGACGTTAAAAATGGCGGGGCATCAGCCGTAACATGGGGGGGATCCAGTAATACATGGGGGGGGGATCATCCGTACCCATGGCGGGTCAGCAGTAAAATACATGGGGGGATCAGCAGTAACAATGGGGGATCAGACGTACCATGGGGGATCAGTCAGTAACCTATGGGGGATCAGCAGTGCATGGTCGGGGATCAAGCCAGTAGACATGGGGGGGGGGATCACATAACATCGGGGGGTCCCGATACCATGGGGGGATCGCCCGTAACAATGGGGATCGCCCAGTATACTGGCGGGGGGATCGCCGTTACATGGGGGAGGGAGCTGTTAGGGAGCATGGTGGAACGTTTGTGATTAGAGCATAGAGAATTTATTGATAAAGAAACTTTTCTCATTCCCAATGACTGACCCCCCCAACTCCCCCCCCCCATACCAATTCGATTTGTCTCCCAACCAATGTTCAGGTATCGATGTACGTTTATTGCACATGCGCGATTTATCCTTATCCTCTGTGCCCGCGCTCACTGCTACCTGCGATAGGAGACGGTTTAATGCACGGGGGGGGGATTCTCATCATATCGGGGGGGGGGGGGGGGCGGCACCCGGATCTTTCTTTCTTCGGTGAGGGAGGGAACATCGGCCCTCGCTTAGTGCACTCGTATTATAGGAGCTTTTTGCACTTCCCTTTTATGTATTGTGATGTGCTGCCTAGTAACCACAGCGTGCCATACGGGTTCCGGTGATACAGGTATAGGACTGTTTATCAGAATGCTGGACCAAGGTATTCCAGATAGGGTCTTTCCGTTAATTTGGATTCCTTACTTAAAGGTGCATACGGACGATTTTTTTTACTTACAAACGACGATTCGCCGACATCGTGCTATCGTTAAGTTATCGTTGTGGTGTGTGTAGACGCGAATAGTCGGCAAGCTACGAGCCACATTATCGTCCCAAATCGGAGGTCGGACGGTTTAAACTTTGGTCGTTTAACGATAAATTGCCAGTTGTTGTTGAGTGTGACATGTTTTCACGATGTTTTGGATGTCACGATTTGCCAGCGCGGAAGTCCAACGGACATTCAGCGTACGTGATGACGATCGTACGTATTTTACGATATGATTGCGACGAAATCCTTTCCCGAATTATCGTCTTTGCGTGATGCTTTTGTAATGGGAACTCGGATCGCATCGATGGTTTGTCGCATTATCGTTCATTGACAACGACGAATCGGCCCGTGTATGGCCACCTTAAGTCTACAAAAATAATAAAACATTAAATAACATGGACTGTTCTGCCCCAATAAGGGTAGTTTGCTTAGTTGGGATCAGTTAGTTGTTTTTTATACAGAGAAAAGGAGCATTTACCTGAAGATAACCCCATAGGCTGTTCTGCCCCAAGGTATATATCTTATTGGGATCGTACAAGTATGTTTTATTATTACAGGAAAAGGAACATTGTACATGAATAACCCATGGATGTTTGCCCCAATAAGGTATTATATCTTAGTTGGCAAGTACAGGTCTGTTTTTTTATTACGAGAAAAGGGAATCTGTTACCATTAAATAAACCCGATGGGTGTTCTGCCCAATAGGGGTAATTTATTTCTTGTGGGTCAAGTCAGGTACTGTTTTTTTATTACAGAGAAAGGAATCATTTACCATTAATTAACCAATGGGTGTTTGCCCCATCAGGGGTATTTATCTAGGTCGGGATCAAGTACAGTACTGTTTATTATTACAGAGAAAGGGATCAATTTCCTTAGATAACAAATAGCTGTTCTGCCCAATAAGGGGTATTATCTGAGTTGGGATCAAGTACAGGTACTGTTTTTTATTACGAGAGGGCTGCTGAACTTTGTTGCCCCCGTTGGTTGAAAGGATCTATGACTCAATTGTAATTTCACTGCTGACCATCGCGTAACAATGATCGCCCGTTAGCTGCAGCGCTGCATAGGGACCGGGCCCAGATACCTGAGTCACTAGAGATGGCCTTGGTTCACTGCAACAAAGCAAGAGCCAGGTCTCTTTTTCACTGCGTCAGGCTACAGCTTTATTCATCAGCTGTGAACAGTGATTTCACTGCTCCGACCTGTGGCCTTCTTCTTTAGGCTGCCAAATTATATAATATTTTTATATATAATATAGAATATGAGAGAGGTTGTAATAACTTTTGTTCATGTAACCGTCTCTACTGGTTTCAGTTTACTTGAAATTTGATTTCCTTTTCCTGCCCCTTTGATTGATTCTATATGATATTATTGTAAATTGTCATTGGTTGGAAGTGGTGACTGCCTGTTATACATACTATAAACAGTGGAATAAGGTGAATGGGTATTGGGGGGTGTTCAGGAGTCAGACAGCAGTGCAGAAGGGAAAGGACACACCCCCAGTGATTAGTTACCATCTTAAACCCATGAGATGAGGATATGATGGGTATTGGGTTGTTCAGGTCGAACCAGCAGTGCAGAGGAAGGGACAGACACAGTGCGTTACCTAACTATAACCCATGAGAATGAGAATGAAGGGATATTGGGGAGTTTATCAGAGTGACCGCAGGTTAGGAGGAATGACGACAGTCAGTACACTTACTATACCAGTGAGAATGAGGTGAATGGGTTATGGGAGTTGTATAGAGTCGAACCAGCAGTGAGGGAAGGGAAAGGGACAGACACAGTGCAGTTAGATAACTAGAACCTCTGGAAATGGGGATGAATGAGTATTGGGTTGTTCAGGGGTCAGAACAAGCGTGCAGGAAGGAACGGGACAGACCAGTGACATTAAAATAAACTATAAACCCAGTGGAATGAGAATGATGGATATTGGGGGAGTTGTATAGGAGTCGACGCAGTGCAGGAAAGGGACAGACAGTGACAGTGACACATAACTATAAACCAGTGAGAATGGGAATGAATGAGATATTGGGGAGTGGTTCAGGAGTCAGAACAGCAGTGCAGGAAGGGAAAGGGACAGATACAGTGACAGTTACACTAACATAAACCCGGTGAGATGAGGATGAATTGGATATTGGGAGTTGTATTCAGAGTAGAACAGCAGTGAGGGAAGGAAAGGAAGACCCAGTGACAGTTACACCATTAACCAAGTGAGTGGGATGAATGGGTATTGGGGAGTTGTTCAGGAGTCAGCCAGCAGTGCAGAGGAAAGGCAGAACCCCCAGTGCGTTAAATTACTATACCAGTGAGATGGAATGATGGATATTGGAGTTTGTATAGGGGAATTTTTCAGGAACCAGCCCAAAGTGCAGGAAGGGAAAGGGACAGGACTGACAGTTTACAATTAACTTAAACCAGTGGAATGAGGATGAAGGATATTGGGATTGTATCGGGAGTCAGACAGCAGTGCAGAAAGGGAAAGACGAACGTGCAGTTAAATAACTATAACCAGTGAGACTGAGGAATGAATGTATTGGGAGTTGTATCAGGATCAGGAACAGCAGGCAGGAAGAAAGGACAAGAACATTGACAGTTACACAAACTAGAACCATGAGAATAGGTATGAAGGTTTGGAGGTTCGTATCCGGTTCAGAACAGCAGTGCAGGAATGGAAAGGGAAGGACGAGACAGTGAATTTACAATAACTATAACCCATTGGAATAGGACATGAATGGATTTGGGAGTATGTATCAGACTCGAACCGCAGTGCAGGGGAAGGAAAACGGACAGTGACGTTACACATACTATAAACCAGTGAGCAATGAGGAATGATGGATATTGGGGAGTTGTATCGGAGTCGAACCCAGCATGCAGGGGAAAGGGACGAACGTGCAAGTTAGGGAAGTTGGTTAGATTATTTTGTAAATAAAATAAAGTGTTGGGTAGATTTGCCCTTACTGTGGAAGCTGCGGGCAGGGGTGCAGCTGGCTGGTGGGTGGACATAATGCATTGATGGATGCGCCCGGTCGCTTATCCAGGGAACAGAACAAATATACAATGAGGGAAATATGACAGGAATGCGGGCGGCTGCGTTTCTCTTTGGTTTCCTGATAAAAAGCTGAATGTTTCAGATGACAGTCAGTCATATTCCCGCGGAATACCGCACTAAGAGTAGTATTGGCTGGCGGCCAATACCCACATTCACGCACAAATACTCCTGCCGCAGCCTTACTTTCCCTTATATTCTGAGTGACAGAGCCGCAGTAGCCCCGCCTCAGGTACCATTAACCTTTGGGGTGTAGCCAGAAACTTGCCCACACAGATATTTCTTTTGTGCCCCCCCCCCATAGATTTGGATTACCATATAAATTCCCCCCCACAATCAAAATAATGGATTTGAGATGTGGGAACCCCACACCAGTCCCACTGGGCCGCAATTACACACAAACACTAACATGAAAAGGATTTTGCCTGAAGCCGTTCTGTCATATTGGGCAAGGAACTAAACTTATTTACTAAGAAATGATGCAATTACTGCTGTGCTTGCATGGGCATGTCTAACCAATGGGCACAGACCTATCCCCCCCCATTGTAAGCAGCAGTCCTGCCCTGCTTTATGGCTGAGATTCTAGCTATCTGTAATAACAGGCATCTCTGTCACAGGGCACGATCGATCTATTCCCCATTGTAAGCAGCAGTCCTCCATGCCTTTTATGGCGGAGTTTCTATTTGTATCAACAGGCATTCTGTCACGTAGGCACCAGATCTTCCCCCCATGTAGCGCAGGCCTGCCTTGCTTTTATGGCTGAGATCTAGCTATCTGTATACAGAGCATTCTGTCACAGTGTCACAGATCTATTGTCCCCATTGTAAGAGCAGTATGCTGATTTATGGCTTGAGTTCTAGCTATCGTTATAACAGAGCTTCGTCCACAGTGGCACAGATCCATATCTGATCACCCCACATTGTAGCAGCAGTCCTGCCTGCTTTATGGCTGGGATTCTAGCTATCTTAACAGAGCATTCTGTCACAGTGGCACAGTCTATTCTATCCCCCATTGTAAGCAGCAGTCCTGCCCGTGCTTTATGGCTGAGTTCTAGCTATCTGTATAACAGAGCATTCTGTCACAGTGGACAGATCCTATTATCCCATTGTAAGCAGCAGTCCTGCCCTGCTTTTATGGCTGAGTTCTAGCATCTGTTAACAGAGCATTTGTCACAGTGGCACATCCTTCTGATCCCCCTTTAAGACTCTGCCTGCTTTATGACTGGATTATAGTTCTGATATACGAGTTCTGTCACGTGCACGATCTATCCCCCCCATTTAAGCAGCAGTCCTGCCCTGCTTTATGGCTGAGATTCTAGCTACTGTATAACAGGCATTCTGCACAGTGGCACAGATCCCTATCTATCCCCCATTGTAAGCAGCAGTCCTGCCTGCTTTATGGCTGAGATTCTAGCTATATCTGTATAACAGAGCTTTCTGTCACAGTGGCACAGATCCTATCTGCCCCCCCCATTGTAAGCAGCAGTCCCTGCCTGCTTTTGAGGCTGAATCTAAGCTTCTGTATAAAGGCTTCTTTCACAGTGGCACAGTCCTATCTATACCTAAGCAGCGTCTGCCTGCTTTATTCTGATTTCTGCTGTATACAGAGCATTCTTCACGTGGCACCCCCCCCCCTTGTAGCAGCAGTCCTGCTGCTTTATGGCTGAGTTCTACGTATCTGTATAACAGAGCATTTCTGTCACAGTGGCACGTCCTATACTGATCCCCCCATTGTAAGCAGCAGTCCTGCCCTGCTTTATGGCTGAGATTTTCTAGCTATCTGTATAACAGAGCATTTGTTCACAGTGCACAGATCCTATCTTGATCCCCCCTTGTAAGCAGCAGTCCTGCCCTGCTTTATGGCTGAGATTCTAGCTATCTGTATAACAGAGCATTCTGTCACAGTGCACAGATCCTATCTTATCCCCCCATTGTAAGCAGCAGTCCTGCCCTGCTTTATGCTGAGATTCTAGCTATCTGTATAACAGAGCATTCTGTCACAGTGACAGATCCTATCTGATCCCCCCATTGTAAGCAGCAGTCCTGCCCTGCTTTATGGCTGAGATTCTAGCTATCTGTTATAACAGAGCATTCTGTCACAGTGGCAACAGATCCTATCTGATCCCCCCATTGTAAGCAGCAGTCCTGCCCTGCTTTATGGCTGAGATTCTAGCTATCTGTATAACAGAGCATTCTGTCACAGTGGCACAGATCCTATCTGATCCCCCCATTGTAAGCAGCAGTCCTGCCCTGCTTTATGGCTGAGATTCTAGCTATCTGTATAACAGAGCATTCTGTCACAGTGGCACAGATCCTATCTGATCCCCCCATTGTAAGCAGCAGTCCTGCCTTGCTTTATGGCTGAGATTCTAGCTATAGATTAGTACATTTTTCTGTGTCCAAAAAAATATCTTATTTATCCAAACAACGTGGCAGTGTCCGCGTTCCAATGTTTCGGACCTTTCAGTCTGGACCTCTCTCGAAAACTCTGGTTTATGAGCCCAAACATTCAGAGTAATCCTCTTAGAAATAGGAGTGGGTGGGAATTCTTGCTAAGACAGTGACTCACTACTTGCCCTTTAATATCACAGCCTCATGGAACCACTCGCTCGCTACTGAAACAAAACTAAAGCCCCCACGTAATGGGGTGTCAAGGAACCCACAAATACCTGTATGGCAGAGAGGGACGGGGGCACAGGAGATCAATTAAAGGGGAAGATTAACTTTTTTGAGATGTTATTTAGCGCTCTAATTAGGAAATTTTGAAAGCTCCTCTATATGAATGGGGTGGTGCAATGACAGAGGCACAGTTTGGTCCAGGTCTGTTAAGCCGTAGCAACCAATAGGATTTTATTTCTTAAAAAGAAGCCCCACTAAATGCTGCCTGCTGATTGGTTGCTATGGGTTACTAGGCCTGTGCATTTGTTACACGAACATTCCCCCAGATCCAGGATCAGTAATGGTAGAAGTACCGTTATCATTGGTCTGTTCTGTCCCACTACAAGTCTATCCCTGGCTGGGTCAGGCCTCAGGGGCCCCTGAACCCCCCAATGGGTTGCAGCATTCACACTCCCCACAGGGGCCCCCACCACCCATCTGACCTTCCTCCCTGAGCCCTGTGCCCGGGGGGCCTGTATTCTTATTTGGCCCTGCTGTGTTGGGCTACCTGGGATGTTGGTTTAGGGGGAAATAAGAGAAGCATTAGCCCTAATTATGGGTCAGGGACACATACGGAGCAAATCTGATTGGCCGGAAATGCTAAATCCAGTAGTACCTGGGCCTCAAGGTGGCCATACACACTGGCTAAACGAGCGGATCTTCTCCCGATATGTCCACCTAAGGTGGGTGGTATCGGGCCAATTTGAATGTTGGGCCCTAGGGCCAAACTATGAAATTACAATGGTGGGTATAAACGCTGTCAGACCGAGGGCCAATGGGGTCCCCAATCTGGTGGGAAAATCAAACTTGCCCGATGGAGATCTGGCCAATTTTAGTTTCGGGGAGGCCTGTCGGGGTGCCCAATCACAGATGAGTTGCTGATACCGGCCCCTGTATGGGCAGCTTCACACACACACGTCTCCCTGCCGCTGCCTGTTAGATACTGGGCCGGAGCTGGGATGTAGCTGGAAGCTGAGCCCAAGGCCCAATACAAACCTGTTCAGAATGCAGAACCATCCGTTCACTCCCCGTGACTCACTGACCCCCCCAAGTAACCAGTATTACTCCACCTTTATCCCTGTTGCTCAGAAAGCGATGCAACCAGAGGCTGCTGGGAATTGTAGTTTAACAACAGCCACAGATTCAACCTTGCACTGTACAAATAAATCATTGTATATTCATTGCCAAAGACGAAATGTTTGGTTCTGTTCCATACAGTGAGTTACATTATATTATGGGATGAGCTGTTGTTTCCAGGGCAGACATTTTACCCACAATGCCGCACTATTTCCCAGAATTCCAGCACAAGTGCAAGAGGAAACTATTATTATTATTATTAACATTTATTTATAAAGTGCCAACATACCCCGCAGCGCTGTACAATAAGTGGGTTTTATACATTGGGCATACAGAGTAACATATAAAGCAATCAATAACCGATACAGGAGGGGAAGAGAGCCCTGCCCAAAAGAGCTTACACTCTACAAGGAGTAACATATAAAGCAATCAGTAACCGATACAGGAGGGGAAGGGAGCCCTGCCCAAAAGAGCTTACACTCTACAAGGAGTAACATATAAAGCAATCAATAACCGATACAAGAGGGGAAGAGAGCCCTGCCCAAAAGAGCTTACACTCTACAAGGAGTAACATATAAAGCAATCAGTAACCGATACAGGAGGGGAAGGGAGCCCTGCCCAAAAGAGCTTACAATCTACAAGGAGTAACATATAAAGCAATCAATAACCGATACAAGAGGGGAAGAGGGCCCTGCCCAAAAGAGCTTACACTCTACAAGGAGTAACATATAAAGCAATCAATAACCGATACAGGAGGTGAAGAGAGCCCTGCCCAAAAGAGCTTACAATCTACAAGGAGTAACATATAAAGCAATCAATAACCGATACAAGAGGTGAAGAGAGCCCTGCCCCAAAGAGCTTACAATCTACAAGGAGTAACATATAAAGCAATAAATAACCGATACAAGAGGTGAAGAGAGCCCTGCCCAAAAGAGCTTACAATCTACAAGGAGTAACATATAAAGCAATCAGTAACCGATACAAGAGGGGAAGAGAGCCCTGCCCAAAAGAGCTTACACTCTACAAGGAGTAACATATAAAGCAATCAATAACCGATACAAGAGGTGAAGAGAGCCCTGCCCCAAAGAGCTTACAATCTACAAGGAGTAACATATAAAGCAATAAATAACCGATACAAGAGGTGAAGAGAGCCCTGCCCAAAAGAGCTTACAATCTACAAGGAGTAACATATAAAGCAATAAATAACCGATACAAGAGGGGAAGAGAGCCCTGCCCCAAAGAGCTTACAATCTACAAGGAGTAACATATAAAGCAATCAGTAACCGATACAAGAGGGGAAGAGAGCCCTGCCCAAAAGAGCTTACACTCTACAAGGAGTAACATATAAAGCAATCAATAACCGATACAAGAGGTGAAGAGAGCCCTGCCCCAAAGAGCTTACAATCTACAAGGAGTAACATATAAAGCAATAAATAACCGATACAAGAGGTGAAGAGAGCCCTGCCCAAAAGAGCTTACAATCTACAAGGAGTAACATATAAAGCAATCAGTAACTGATACAAGAGGGGAAGAGAGCCCTGCCCCAAAGAGCTTACACTCTACAAGGAGTAACATATAAAGCAATCAGTAACCGATACAGGAGGGGAAGGGAGCCC
>NC_030683.2:2747132-2867132 GCF_000004195.4 Xenopus tropicalis | reverse complement strand
GTGCTGCAGTTAAAGGGCCGCTGGCTGGGGGCGCACTGATACACACACGCTGTACCCGCTGCCGCCAACATGAAGGTCTCGGCCATAGAGTCCCGCCGGCTGCACCGGCTCCTCAGGAGCGACTCGCCCCGCTGCTTGGTGCTGGACTGCCGGCCCTACCTGCCCTTCTCGGCTTCCAGCGTTCGGGGCTCTCTCAACGTCAACCTCAACTCGGTGGTACTGCGCAGGGTTCGGGGGGGCCCGGCCCCGCTGCATTTCGTGGTACCGGAGGAGGGGGCCCGGGCCCGGCTCAGGGATGGGCAGGTGTCGGTACTGGTGGTTCTGGATGAGCGGAGCCAGAGGTGGCAGAAGCTGAAGAAGGAAAGTACCGCTCGGATAGTGTTAAACACCCTGGGGAGCCTGCCCTTGGGGCCCCGCATCTGCTTCCTAAAGGGTAAGTTAGCCCTTTAATTATTATTATTATCATTACTAACATTTATTTATAAAGCACCAACATATCCCGCAGCGCTGTACAATAAGGTTTTATACATTTAATAACTGCCCCCCCCCTACAGTATAGATACAACATTATCTTGTAGTTGTACTTCAACTCCCAGCACCCCCTATAAGCGATAGTATAGTGATATAGGCACAGGCAGGCTGAATACTTGGATAATGGGTTTTATTCTCTCCATCCTGCCCCCTGGGGTATCGGTAACTTGCCCCCACCCACTGGGCAGTAAATTCATTGCCCTCTCGGCGGGTAGGAGAAGGTTACAGGGGGTTATGTGCAGGTCAGTCAGTGTAAATGTGAGGATCCAGCAGCCTGGGGGTTAAACAGCAGCTGCGACTCACAGTGCGGTGTTTATTGTGCCCCCTTATCTGGGGGGGGGCACAGACAGGATCTGGGGTTATTATCTCCTGGAACTACACACAGGGGGGTATAAACTGGGGTGATGTGTGGGTTAATGGCACTTCTCACATTCCTACTGTCATTCTGCCCAATAAGGTGCAATAAATACTATAGCGCCGGGGGCAGAAGAGCTCACAGTCTACATGTATTGTGCTTGGATTATGTGTGAGAGTTGGACTGTACCACAGGGCAATACTATTGTGGGTGGGGGGGGAACATAAAATATATATATATGTATATATGTATATATATATATGTATGTATATGTATGTATATATATGTATGTATATATATATATGTATGTATATATGTATGTATATATGTATGTATGTATATGTATATGTGTATATATATATATATAATATGTGGGAGAATGCCCCTGTACCTGAGAGCTGCACCCCCCCCCCTACCCTGGAAGTCTGTGCAGCTGTTACCCCCCCCCCCCCCAGTGCTAATTAAATAGCAGTAGTGGAGTCACAGTGGGGTGTTAGCAATTACCCCTTCCCTATTTCCTTTGTCACCACCCCCATCCCCTTGCCCTGAGCTACCTGCATCCCCTTTATCCTCTCAGCCCTGATTAGTTTAACCATATGGTGCCAGAAATAACCCACTCTGAGCCGTCATAATCCCACAGGAAACGAACAGATGAGGCCGCCGGGCCACCCACCTTCCCTGCCCCAACGGCCCTAAGTAATTACTGGGCTACTGTCCCTAATCACCCCCAGCCCCGTGTAGCCGCAATTATGTAACTGCCAGGCTGCCAGGGCAGGGAGTTGGCACACAGGGCAAATACATTTACAAACCTGCCCCATTATATAACGAGTCTGTGTGTATTTATATAATAATTAATTATACATTCTCTCCCGATGAATTTCCCACTAAGTAGATCCCTATAAATAGTTAAAGATTATTATTAACCCCTCACACTGAGATTAGTCGCCCACAATAAATCTCCTACGAATGCTTCCCCCGCGGGCAGCGGAAATCGCCGGTGGAAAGACATACGCGTCGCTTCGGTTTTCATATATTTTGCCAGCGGCTATTTAGCTTATTTCCGGCGGGGAAGCATTAGCGGTAGCGCAGGTTTATTGCCATCACCGGTATAACGCAGCGGCGCTGTACAATAAGTTTATTGCTAATATTATATCGGGTATTAAATGTCATGAATAATTCAGCTTTCCAATATCCTTATTTACAGTAGGGGGTACAGTATCCCTTATAATACATGAGTGATACTCAGAGTTCCCTGTATAACTCAGCCTGCAGCCTTGTGCCTTTATATGGGGGGCACAGAACCCCTCAGTGACTGCTAATATCCTTATCATTTACAGTAGGGGGTACATTATCCCTTATAATACATGAGTGATACTCAGAGTTCCCTGTATAACTCAGCCTGCAGCCTTGTGCCTTTATATGGGGGGCACAGAACCCCTCAGTGACTGCTAATATCCTTATCATTTACAGTAGGGGGTACATTAACATCTCTTTCTATTGCTTGCAGGGGGGTACGAGTCATTTCGGGCGGAATACCCAGAATGCTGCATTGATCAGAACCAGAGCGCTGAGGAGGAGAATGAGACGGAGAGAAACCCCCGGCTGGGTGACAGACTGACTTCCTTCCCCAAACCGTCGTATGACCAGGTAACCAGAGCGGGAATCTCCATGTTATTTTTACCTGCCCGATGGCGACACATTCGGTTTCGTTCTGACCCTTTTCTGCCGCTAAAGAGGAAATGTATTTTCCTGTGGATTCAGCTTGACAGAAATTGCAGCCGCGCATTTCCTAGTTCCTTTAACTTAATGAGTCATTAACACAAGGTTAACCCTTTGTGCGCATTCCGATTTTGCCTTTTTTTTTCCTGTCCTGTCAATGCACAGAGCCACGAATCACAATAGATCTGTTAACGCAATTGTATTCCAAGTAAGCGATCCGTCATTTGCAATGCAAAGGGAGCCCAGCAGGGTCCTGTATGGCAGCTCCCACCCCATATAAAGGGGGGCTTTTATTATAAATAGAAAGTGTTTGCAGGTTGAACCTATTGCCTTGTTTATTCTGCTGGGGGTTGTTGGACTACGAATAGCGAGTGTGGTTCATATGCGTTTGTATTGGGCTCAGCGTCTGGTCTGCGTTGGGGATTGGGAAAAAAATCCCTTTCAAATGCATTTGCCAGGAAATTTCTCTCCGGCTGTTTGAATATGAATTCCCAGCCGAGCATTCTGGGAGTTGTAGTTCAAGCTCGGCTGTATTGGCAGGCTGGGCTAGAGAACGAGGGATTAAACCATGGGAAAGCTGAGGGGGTGGGAGTTGCGGATTGCGCAGCGAGTGTACGAGCCGGTGAGTCACCGCAGGACCCTGGGAGTTTGATGAAATTGCTCTGACAGGCGGAACTTGGTTGTGGCCATAGAAGGGTCACTGTGTCGTGGGGGTAAAATCCTTTAGGGGGAAATTCACTTAACAATTCGCTTTCTGTATCATGCAGACCATGAAATGCTCAAACATTGTAGTGCTGAATTAATTTGGTAGACCTACCTGGTCACTATGGTGCCTGTTGGTAGCAACCAGGAATTACTTTGAAACTCAGGAAGGGAGATAAGGCAAGGGGAAGAAGAAAAACAAAAGCTGAATGGTTAAGGTGGCCCACAGGCCGATTGTAGCTGCCGATCCCTTAGACAGATTCCGCAGCTTATCAGCCCGTGTAGGGGCAGCAACGACGGGCATGTCCAACCGATATTTGGCCTGAAATTGGCCAGATATCAATCAGGCAGGTTAAAAGATTTGGTCAGATCGGGGACCTCATTGATGCGGTCCCTGAACTGACTGCACCCATTGCCGTCGATCGGTTGGCCCCAGGGCCAAATGATCAAATTAGTCTAAATTTGCCCAATATCACCCACCCGTAGGTGGGGATATCGGGAGAAGATCTGCTTGCTTAGCGACCTTAACGTGTATGGCCACCTTTACGGCGCTAAGCTTTGATTATAGGGATCATTCTATATTTCTCTGGGGAGAGGCAGCAAAAATGTCAAAAATGAATGTGTCCCTATGTATGTAAAGTTGCCCATACACGGGACCCCCGACCGACCTGAAATCGGGCAGATCTCGATCGAGCAGGTTTGATTTTTCCGGTGGACCGCATTGGCTCGTTGATGTGGTCCCCAATCTGACTGCGCCTATGCCCCATGTTTTAATTCAATAATTTGGACCCCTTATTCCCGGTGTCACTGTGCATTCTGTGGCCGGAAGCAAATGCTGCTGCTGCCTGGCGCCGCCCCGTGGGCACCGTCCCTGTGGTCTGAGGTCAGGAAGTGACACCATATTCGCAGTAAAGGGGTGGGCTGCCTCATATATATGGGGGCACAAGTTGCGTGGGTTTAATCGGTGATTCATTGGCTCGTAATTCTAGGGTGAGCAGGCACCGAGCCCATGTTTAGAATTCATCTTCCTCCCGAGGCTTGATGGGTAATATTCCGGTCACCCCACCGTAGTGTGGGTGCGGCGCTGCTGATTCACTTATTTCTCAGACAGCTGACGAACGTATTTATATCTGTAGTAATAAGTCAAATCAACTGGACTTGCTCTGTTTTTCTTGACGTTTCACCGACTGGCAAGTCCCAGTTGATTTGACTTGGACAAATGAGAATCATCTTTATATAAATACAGAGACTTTAATTTTCCATGTTTCTATGTTGTTCCAGGGCAGCCCTGTTGAGATCCTTCCGTTCCTCTATCTCGGCAGCGCCTACCATGCTTCCCGGTGCGAGTTCCTGGCCAATCTGCACATCACCGCCTTACTCAACGTCTCCCGGAAGAGCTCGTCGGACTTGTGTAAGGAGCAGTACAGTTACAAGTGGATTCCGGTGGAAGATAACCACACGGCGGATATCAGCAGCCACTTTCAGGAGGCCATCGACTTTATCGGTAAGTTGGCGTCCCGTAGCGTGAATGTGCTTAGTAGCGGTTTCGAGTTATAGGATCAGGGTGGAGAAGTATAGTTCGGCTCACTTAGGGGCTCATTTACTAATAGGGATGCACTGAAGCCACTTTTTTGGGTTCGGCAGAACCCCCGAACCCACCCAGCAAGATTCGGCTGAATCCTGAACCGATTCCGAATCCTAATTGGCATATGTTGATTAGGATTGGAAGGGGTTAAAAACAATTTTCACTGCCCGTTTAACCCTTTCCTAATTCTA
Organism: Xenopus tropicalis; assembly: GCF_000004195.4. Lineage (NCBI taxonomy): Eukaryota > Metazoa > Chordata > Amphibia > Anura > Pipidae > Xenopus > Xenopus tropicalis. The sequence continues at coordinate 2,862,049 of NC_030683.2, read as the reverse complement.
ATTAGCATATGCTAATTTATGCTGATTCGGTTTGGCCGGGACCGCAGATCCGGGCGAAACCGAATCTGGTGCATCCCTATTTACTAACTGTCGATTTTTGTATTTTAAACTCAATTTGGAATTTTTTTCCGAGATTTTACCACGCCTTTGAATGCCCCAAAATCCGACAATTTGCCAGGTTACACCAATAGCAAGGGTCCCTTTTCTTTCGTTGAAGTTCTTTTCTTTTGTCTTAACGTTGCTGGGTTTTATCCAAAAACTTTTTTGTAAATTCTCGATGCGACTTTTCCTTGACTTTTTTTTAGTAAATATTAGACATTCGGGAAAACGAGTTTTAGTCTAAAAATGTAAAAAAAAAATGAGAATTTATCGAGTTTTAGTAAATCTGCCCCTAAGTATCGGTGCTACGGTCTAACAAGACACACAGCACGTCCCGCCGCTCCAATTGATGGGTGGGGTTCGGGAATGGGTCTTCAGGCTATTCACGACCCTTAATCTCCTAATTACAGGAGTCTTTGCTTTGAAAGACACTCCGTCTCCACTTGTTACTACCCAGCAATTTTCATTATCCAGTACCTGCCTATTAGAGGGGTTAATAGCGGTGATTGAAGGGGCTTCCAATCGTTGGTGACCTGTAGCCTCTGTAACGTAATGATCAGAGGAGTCTTGGTAGACGTGGGGGTATAGGAATGGTTTTATTTACATCTCTAATCCTCCATTTTGTAGATACTATAAAACGAGCAGGAGGTCGGGTCCTTGTCCACTGTGAGGCGGGTATCTCCAGGTCTCCTACCATTTGCATGGCCTACCTCATGAAGACCAGAAGGTTTCGCCTAGAGGAAGCCTTTGAATACATTAAGCAGCGGAGGAGCCTGATCTCCCCCAACTTCAGCTTCATGGGGCAGCTGCTGCACTACGAGTCGGAGATCTTCCCTTCCAAAGTCCTCGCCCCCGTCGTTTCTTGCAAAAGGGACTCCGTCTCCTTCTTTTCCGACGAACTCAATATCGGAAAGAGTTACGAGGGCTCTTGTTTCACTTTCCCCACGTCCGTGTTGTCCCCCGTTCCCCTCAGGTCCCCGGTGCACCAACTCAAACTGAGTCCTATCACGGCGACGTCTTCCTGCTGAGATTTCCATTCGATTTTGCTGCTTCACGATGAAAGACTCTGGGGTGGAACGGAGTTTCTACGTGCAATATAAAGCGGACTGGTCTCGTTTCCATGCCTGTAAATAAGGAGAACGCCAGTCACATTTGAACCGACACCGAAATTGCACCCGATGCTTTAAGGACACTCGAGCCCTTATACAAACCAAAGCTCTGTCTCTGCAGGGTACAACAGAACTGGACTGACCCAAATCTGGCTGAATTCTACACAATAGTGTGTAGCTCTTTATTGGCCGGCAGAATGAATGCAAGATCTCCGCACTCGTCTTCGCCCTAAAGGAGTAAAATACAGTTTTACCAGGACTGTCGGTAGTGTGGGGGTGTTGCCTATGGGTCTGTATTGTGGCCTAAACATAAGCGTTGGGGTGGTGAGCGCTAGAATGGGTGCCCCCTGGCACAAGTCGGTAGCCATATTAGGCTAACATTGCTATGAATAAATAAGTTATATTCAGGGAAAATATATGAAGTTTCTTTGCTTCCACAAGTGAAAAATTGGGTCATGGGTTTTATTATGCATGTCCTGTGTATATATGGAACTCAACTGGCACCCATATCCCATAATCCACCCTGTGCCAACAACCTACCTACACTATAACCTTACCCTATCCCTTCCTACAACTGTGCCATGTACACAGCCAATGGAGTAGCCTGTTGCATCCCTCACAAAAAGGGCGTTGGGTACCATCTACCTGGAACTGCACCAACATATTCCCCCCCACAGTCCAATATACCCCAAAGCAGCCCATTTCTACTTAATGCTGTATAACCTCAATACACATCTGATCTCCAATGAACCTCATGCATGTATGTTTCTATCTCTTTGCCGCACAATCAAACCAAAACCCACAGAGCTGTTATAGGTGAAGCCATCCTACGTGGCCAGGGGTTTGGTATATTGACTGGGAGATACTAAGAGGCCCGTTGCAGGGCTGAAATCTTTAACACTGGATTATTTGCTGGAAACGCGTACAAAGCAATTGCATTAGCCGTCATTCCTGAGAGCCGGCGCCCCCGCTGGTCCTTCGCATTGTACAAGGCAATAAATTACTGCTAAATGTTTGTGCGTGTGTATATACATATATATATATATGGTTTCATGTTTATTTTTTATTGTGCCAATAAAGCGTTTTTATATATAAAAGCTGCAGTTATGTGTCATTTTCCTGGAAAATATTTCTATTAAATGGGCACTTCAGACTATCAGAATAGCACTCAATAGTAAGAAATCCAAGTCCGGCTTGGGACTCCTCCAGTTACATGGGAGTAGGAGAAACAATAGGTTAGCTGAAAGCAGTTCTAATGTGTAGCGCTGGCTGAAAGCTCAGACTCAGGCACACTTTACTGCTGCGCTGCAAGTTGGAGTGATATCCCCCCCCCTCACCCCCAGCAGCCGATCAGCAGAACAATGGGAAGGGAGCAAGATAGCAGCTCCCAGTAGGTATCAGAATAGCACTCAATAGTAAGAAATCCAAGTCCGGCTTGGGACTCCTCCAGTTACATGGGAGTAGGAGAAACAATAGGTTAGCTGAAAGCAGTTGGTTCAAGAATAAAATTGGTAGAGGGATTGATTTGCTATGAAACTGTCATTTAGAAATAGAACATACTCATGACCGAACCCATTTAAGATCCCCTAAAAAGAAATGGTTGTGCTGCTCTGGGCCTGTGGCACACACCGTTTAACCACAGTTACCAATATGTATTTTTGGTAAGGATCTTTGGCAACCACACCACTTCCTTGAAGAGCTTCACAATATCCGGATGTGTAACTGACCCCTGAAAAGTGCAGATGAAGTGAATGATCCTGCAGTTACTGCTCACTTATTTCTCAAGCCCTTGATATTGTGAAACAAGTGGGCGCTCCTACATGTTCCTGGCTCAGGTCTGCTTAGTAAGAAACCAAACATTCATCTACTAGGTGTTGCTGAACTACAGTCAGCAAATAAAAGAAAACCTAATTCTTTCCAATATGAATTTATAAAAAAAAATGTAGTGCTTTACAAGTTCTGTGTAAATGTAATTGTTATTGAAAGCAGCATTTGCTGAACTTCTGGTTGTTACTTTATAAGCAATGTTGCAAAGGTCTGTCAGGCTGCTGCCTTGTGTTACAGTGTTTCAGGGGTCAGTCTCCCCCAGCGAGTCAGGTCTGTCAGGCTGCTGCCTTGTGTTACACTGTTTCAGGGGTCAGTCTCCCCCAGCGAGTCAGGTCTGTCAGGCTGCTGCCTTGTGTTACACTGTTTCAGGGGTCAGTCTCCCCCAGCGAGTCAGGTCTGTCAGGCTGCTGCCTTGTGTTACAGTGTTTCAGGGGTCAGTCTCCCCCAGCGAGTCAGGTCTGTCAGGCTGCTGCCTTGTGTTACAGTGTTTCAGGGGTCAGTCTCCCCCAGCGAGTCAGGTCTGTCAGGCTGCTGCCTTGTGTTACACTGTTTCAGGGGTCAGTCTCCCCCAGCGAGTCAGGTCTGTCAGGCTGCTGCCTTGTGTTACACTGTTTCAGGGGTCGGTCTCCCCCAGCGAGTCAGGTCTGTCAGGCTGTTGCCTTGTGTTACACTGTTTCAGGGGTCAGTCTCCCCCAGCGAGTCAGGTCTGTCAGGCTGCTGCCTTGTGTTACCAACTGTTTCAGGGGTCAGTCTCCCCCCAGCGAGTCAGGTCTGTCAGGCTGCTGCCTTGTGTTACACTGTTTCAGGGGTCGGTCTCCCCCAGCGAGTCAGGTCTGTCAGGCTGCTGCCTTGTGTTACACTGTTTCAGGGGTCAGTCTCCCCCAGCGAGTCAGGTCTGTCAGGCTGCTGTCCTGTGTTACAGTGTTTCATGGGTCAGTCTACCCCCAGCGAGTCAGGTCTGTCAGGCTGCTGCTTGTGTTACAGTGTTTCAGGGGTCAGTCTCCCCCCAGCGAGTCAGGTCTGTCAGGCTGCTGCCTTGTGTTACAGTGTTTCAGGGGTCAGTCTCCCCCAGCGAGTCAGGTCTGTCAGGCTGCTGCCTTGTGTTACACTGTTCAGGGGTCAGTCTCCCCCAGCGAGTCAGGTCTGTCAGGCTGCTGCCTTGTGTTACACTGTTTCAGGGGTCAGTCTCCCGCCAGCGAGTCAGGTCTGTCAGGCTGCTGCCTTGTGTTACAGTGTTTCAGGGGTCAGTCTCCCCCAGCGAGTCAGGTCTGTCAGGCTGCTGCCTTGTGTTACACTGTTTCAGGGGTCAGTCTCCCCCAGCGAGTCAGGTCTGTCAGGCTGCTGCCTTGTGTTACACTGTTTCAGGGGTCAGTCTCCCCCAGCGAGTCAGGTCTGTCAGGCTGCTGCCTTGTGTTACAGTGTTTCAGGGGTCAGTCTCCCCCAGCGAGTCAGGTCTGTCAGGCTGCTGCCTTGTGTTACAGTGTTTCAGGGTCAGTCTTCACTGTCACTCAGGGGTCAGTCTCCCCCAGCGAGTCAGGTCTGTCAGGCTGCTGCCTTGTGTTACACTGTTTCAGGGGTCAGTCTCCCCCAGCGAGTCAGGTCTGTCAGGCTGCTGCCTTGTGTTACACTGTTTCAGGGGTCAGTCTCCCCAGCGAGTCAGGTCTGTCAGGCTGCTGCCTTGTGTTACACTGTTTCAGGGGTCAGTCTCCCCCAGCGAGTCAGGTCTGTCAGGCTTGCTGCCTTGTGTTACAGTGTTTCAGGGGTCAGTCTCCCCAGCGAGTCAGGTCTGTCAGGCTGCTGCCTTGTGTTACAGTGTTTCAGGGGTCAGTCTCCCCAGCGAGTCAGGTCTGTCAGGCTGCTGCCTTGTGTTACACTGTTTCAGGGGTCAGTCTCCCCCAGCGAGTCAGGTCTGTCAGGCTGCTGCCTTGTGTTACAGTGTTTCAGGGTCAGTCTTCCCCCAGTGAGTCAGGTCTGTCAGGCTGCTGCCTTGTGTTACACTGTTTCAGGGGTCAGTTCTCCCCAGTGAGTCAGGTCTGTCAGGCTGCTGCCTTGTGTTACAGTGTTTCAGGGGTCAGTCTCCCCCAGCGAGTCAGGTCTGTCAGGCTGCTGCCTTGTGTTACACTGTTTCAGGGGTCGGTCTCCCCCAGCGAGTCAGGTCTGTCAGGCTATTAAAAAGTTGCTTAGAATTTTGTTTTCTTTTATTAGGCAAAAGATTATATTATGGGTTGACGTGTCCTTTAATGCCAATGCGGGGCACATGGGGCCTTCTGCAGCAAACACAAGGCCCCCGGCCCACATGCATTTTGGGAAGAGGGAGGTTTCATGCCTTATTCACCAGCTTTCTTGCATCATTGGACCTCATCAGGGCCGGCTAGCAGGTTAAAATAAACGGCAAATGACTGAGTCAGATGCAATATTAATTCACTAAGTATATAGAGGGTGAAAGCAAAATTACAGGTTGAAATGACAGAACCGGTACTGAGGAAATGATCAGCTCGTTGGGTCGGTGACTCATCGTGACGCATTAATATTCTGAGCTCTCGGAGCAGTGGGGGAAGGAACGAGAAATATGTTCATCTGACACGTAGCCAGAAATCTGCAGTTTGGGGGGTGAGGGCACCCCGGTTTCCTAACACTATTCCTAACCACAGGGTCACCCCAACTGTAAAGAACTGCAGGAGTTTTCTAAAGGCAGCATTAAAGGGCAAGTTCACCTTAAGATGCACTAGTATGTTGAAGACCAGTGCTGTCCAATGCGGTGGGCTTATTACCCAGCAGAGGACACATGATCTGTGGTGATGGTATCAAAGGATCATTTAGGGGCAATTTTTCCAGGTTTCCCATCTATCTATGCCTTACTGGCAACATGATTCAAACATTACTGAAAGGGTTAAGTTCTACATTTCCGTAGAATTAAGCCTCTGGTAATGCTGCTAACGTGATGAAAGGCGATTGGCTAGGAGGTTCCAGCTCAGTAAGGGCTTTTCCTACACATTGGCTGCCGACACCGACTGTGTCCTTCCAAGCAGGTGAATTCAGCCCAGGCTGAAACTGACAGTTTAATATAGGAATACGGTGGCATTTTCCTTATTTGTAGACTCCTTTATCATAGGAGTAATTAAACATGAGAATTCCAGTGTGAATTAAGCCAGCAACCTTCCTATAACACAAGCAGACAGGCAACAGCTCCCTCTAGTGTTACAGAGTAAACACAGCAGCTTATAGTAATAAATAGAGAAAGTCAAATTCCAACCTGCAGCCATTGGAGGTGTAGTTCAACTATAACAATTGCAGCAGTTACTTTGTAATAATAGATTCCATCAAGCACGGAAGGGTCTAGAAGCAGAAACAAAATTAGTTATGTAGAGACAGTAAATAAATCATGCATTTTCTCCCTATATCCCACTGACCTTTATGTTGCTCTCCCTGGTGGGGAAACCATATATTATTCTTATGAGTTTCAGCAGCTATTCTGTTTCTAGGGTCCAAATTACCTTAGCAACCAGGGTGTGGTTTGAATGAGAGACTGATATATGAATAGGAGAGGGGCTGATTAGAAAAATAAGTAATGTAAAGTAACAATAACAATAAAACTGGAGCCTCACAGAGCAATAGGGTTTGTTGCCGGGGTCAGTGACCCCCATTTGAAAGCTGCAAACTGGCCTTTCTATAACATACTAAACATTAACTTAAAGGTGAATCTCCCCTTTAACCTTCTTTCATGGAGAGGGAAATGTAAATTCCGAGTGATTTATTCCCAGCTTGTCGGTTATTAGGAATCTTTTGGCCAAAGTGATTTGGACTCCACTTAAACTGTGAGCTCTCCGGGTCAGGGATCATGGTACCAGCCCCACCGCGCTACTCTGCTAATTAGGAGCCGGTACAGCTAATGAGGCACTGATAGGGACTCCCAGTGGGGACAGTCAGGAGGGATGGGCCTCTGAAGGGGGTTTTAAAAATCCTTGGGGGTTTAAATTCCCATAAAACCCACTCATAAAATGGGAGCTTGTGAGGGGTTGTTAATGGGTATTACGTTTTGTTATTGACTCATCTCCAACCCCAACTCACTGAGGGGATGCAGGAGGCAGAACTACAACTCTCACAAACTCTGATACACCTTTTGGTACTGCTTAGATCCCATTACTCTGTAGTGACCCAGATTGGCAATCTGTGGGTTTTGGCAGATGCCAGGGGGGCTGTAAGGTGCCACAGACAGTTACTATTTATTGGGCTGGGGGGGGGGGGGCTGTTTGTGCCTCTGGGTACTGGGAATGCCAGGGGGGCTGTAAGGTGCCACAGACAGTTACTATTTATTGGGCTGGGGGGGGGGGGGCTGTTTGTGCCTCTGGGTACTGGGGAAATGCCAGGGGGGCTGTAAGGTGCCACAGACAGTCACTATTTATTGGGCTGGGGGGGGGGGGGCTGTTTGTGCCTCTCGGTACTGGGAATGCCAGGGGGGCTGTAAAGGTGCCACAGACAGTCACTATTTATTGGGCTGGGGGGGGCTGTTTGTGCCTCTGGTACTGGGAATGCCAGGGGGGCTGTAAGGTGCCACAGACAGTCACTATTTATTGGGGCTGGGGGGGCTGTTTGTGCCTCTGGGTACTGGAATGCCAGGGGGCTGTAAGGTGCCACAGACAGTCACTATTTATTGGGCTGGGGGGGCTGTTTGTGCCTCTGGGTACTGGGAATGCCCAGGGGGGCTGTAAGGTGCCACAGACAGTCACTATTTATTGGGCTGGGGGGGCTGTTTGTGCCTCTGGGTACTGGGAATGCCAGGGGGGCTGTAAGGTGCCACAGACAGTCACTATTTATTGGGCTGGGGGGGGGGCTGTTTGTGCCTCTGGGTACTGGGAATGCCAGGGTTTATTTTGAAGCCCCATCCAGGCCTGTTCTGTAGTGGGGGCTATGCCAAGTGCACCCATTTTCTTCTACCCCAGAGAAAAACCACCCCATACCTCTCTAGGGACAGGCATATCAGGTGCACATCTTCTGTACTGGCTCCACTCCTGCCTATAGGGGGGGGGAATTGAAAGTACTGTATTAGTGCTTGGCAATAACATAAAACTATGCAGCAAACTGGCAGGTGAAAAGTGAATGATGATAAATGTAAGGTTATACACCTGGGATTTACTCATGTGCACCCACTTATACACTTAAGGCTAATGCCACACGAGGGGTAGGGCTGAAATTGCCGAAAAAAATCAGCCCTACGCCGCGTGTGGCATTAGCCTAAAAGGGCGGTTCACCTTTAAGTTAACTTTTAAGATGTTATGGAATGACCAATTCGAAGCAGCTTTTCAATTGGTCTTCATTTCATATGTTTTAGAATTATTTGCTTTCTCCTTCTCTTTGCAGGTTTCAAATGGGGGTCACTGACCCCGGCAGCCAAACCCTATTGCTCTGTGAGGCTCCAGTTTTATTGTTATTGTTACTTTTTATTCCTTATCTTTCTATTCAGCTCCTACTATTCATATATTAGTCACTCTCTCAAACCACTCCCTGGTTACTAAGGTAAATTGGACCCTAGCAACCAGATAACTGGTGAAATTCCCAACTGGGGAGCTGCGGCACAAAAAGTAAAACAATTAAAAACCTACTAGTAATAAAAAATGAAGACCAATTGCAAATTGTCTCAAGAGTATTACTCTCTACTTCAGACTTGTTCAGTGCTGGGAAACTGTGCTTATTGCTCCCAACTCCAATTGCAGGAACAGAGAACAGGGAGCCGGATTTACTCACATCAGCTGGGATTCTCATTGGGGGATTTCTTGCATTTTAATGCAGTTTTATTGGGCAATATTGCTTTAAGAATACAGCCCTGATGTTGACTACAGCTCCCAGCATGCCTCACCCTTCATTATATGTTACATTATTCTGGGATTTGTAGTCCGGCAACAGCGGAGTAACGTTTGGTTGAGCCGCGCTGTGCCGCAGGGTTTATATCCCCTTTAAACACAACACAGGTTTCCACTATAAAGTATAGGCACAACTTTCATACACAATATATTATGTAATAATACTGGGGAGTATTTGTTTCATGGCCAGACGGGCGATACCAAGCTAATAAGTAGGGGGCACTCACTTCCAGGAGACTGAAACCCTAGCCTGGCTCTGGCTTCTGCATGAGGAAAGTAAATAAACAATTGTATTGCTCATACTGCCCCCTGGTGATGAAAGTGGGAAAGGGCCTACAAAAGTTTGGGGCTTTTTTTTTTTTTTTTTTTAGCAAATTTCAATTTGTGAATTCAATTTAGTTTTTCTAAATCTATATGGAATGTTCCCTTACTTATTAAAGTGGTTTAAAAAAAAAAAAAAAAAAGTATAAACTTAAATTGACAATACAGACTGACTTTGCCCATGACAACTCCCATTGACTTCTATAGAAACTCACAGAGCTTCAGGGAGAAACAACCGGCACCAGGCAAACTCTCCCACACACCCAAGCTGCCCGGCGCCTGTCGCTCTGACACTGAGAGACGTTTGTTTTGGCGCCAGGTTTTCTAGTTCTGGACTGTACCATCTCCGCCCAATGCGCAGGGGGGTTGCTTTTGCACAATTTTGATCCCGCAGCCGCTACTGCTGACTCTCTGTTATTGAAACTTTTTGTTTGTCTCTATAAACATTATCCGAGTGTCTCCGCTTCATCCCGATGGTCCGGGAGCCGGAGAGGGAAAAGCTGTCTCCCCCCGCCCATGTCCCTTTGCCCTCGGTGCCACAGGGGGGGGGGGAGTCGCCGCCATTTTGTTTCGCTGGCGGGAGAGAGAATTTTGGCTCCGTAGGGCCCCGGGACAGTGGCTCTCTATTCTCCTTCTTCTTTCCGTCTCACAGGGCCAGCCGCGGGGCTCCCGGGGGCCAAAACAATGTATATCAAGCAGGTAAGCTTCCCCGGGGCGCTGCGGCCTTCTTGTTATGGGAAAGCCTGGGCCTCCAGTGAGTGGGGAGGCCGCCTGGTACCCTGGGTGGGGCGGGTTTGGAACCGCAATGAGAGAGGGGCACGGGAGGCGCCAATATGCACTGGGGGGCAAAGGAGGGCCATGTACTTACCCCACTGGGGCGGGAAGGGTGCTCTGTGGCCCTCAGTATGGGGGGGTGTCAGTCAGGAACTAGGGGGGCACTTACTGCCACATGGGGGGGGGGTGTCAGTCTGGAACTAGGGGGGCACTTACTGCCACATGAGGGGGGGTGTCAGTCAGGAACTAGGGGGGCACTTACTGCCACATGGGGGGGGTGTCAGTCAGGAACTAGGGGGGCACTTGCTGCCACATGGGGGGGGTGTCAGTCAGGAACTAGGGGGGCACTTGCTGCCACATGGGGGGGGGGTGTCAGTCAGGAACTAGGGGGGCACTTACTGCCACCATGGGGGGGGTGTCAGTCAGGAACTAGGGGGGCACTTGCTGCCACATGGGGGGGGGGTGTCAGTCAGGAACTAGGGGGGCACTTGCTGCCACATGGGGGGGGGTGGGTGTCAGTCAGGAACTAGGGGGGCACTTACTGCCACATGGGGGGGGGTGTCAGTCAGGAACTAGGGGGGCACTTGCTGCCACATGGGGGGGGTGTCAGTCAGGAACTAGGGGGGCACTTACTGCCACATGAGGGGGGGTGTCAGTCAGGAACTAGGGGGGCACTTACTGCCACATGGGGGGGGGGTGTCAGTTCAGGAACTAGGGGGGCACTTACTGCCACATGAGGGGGGGGTGTCAGTCAGGAACTAGGGGGCACTTACTGCCACATGGGGGGGGGTGTCAGTCAGGAACTAGGGGGGCACTTACTGCCACATGGGGGGGGGTTGTCAGTCAGGAACTAGGGGGGCACTTACTGCCACATGGGGAGGGGGTGTCAGTCAGGAACTAGGGGGGCACTTACTGCCACATGGGGGGGGGTGTCAGTCAGGAACTAGGGGGGCACTTACTGCCACATGGGGGGGGGGTGTCAGTCAGGAACTAGGGGGGCACTTGCTGCCACATGAGGGGGGGTGTCAGTCAGGAACTAGGGGGGTACTTGCTGCCACATGAGGGGGGGTGTCAGTCAGGAACTAGGGGGGTACTTACTGCCACATGGGGGGGGGTGTCAGTCAGGAACTAGGGGGGGCACTTGCGCCACATGAGGGGGGTGTCAGTCAGGAACTAGGGGGGGCACTTACTGCCACATGGGGGGGGTGTCAGTCAGGAACTAGGGGGGCACTTGCTGCCACATGAGGGGGGGTGTCAGTCAGGAACTAGGGGGCACTTACTGCCACATGGAGGGGGGTGTCAGTCAGGAACTAGGGGGGCACTTGCTGCCACATGAGGGGGGGTGTCAGTCGTAGGACTGGGGGGGCACTACTGCACACATGAGGGGGGTGTCAGTCAGGAACTAGGGGGCACTTGCTGCCACATGGGGTGCGCGAGTTCAGGAACCTAGGGGGGCACTTGCTGCCACATGAGGGGGGGTGTCAGTCAGGAACTAGGGGGGCACTTACTGCCACATGAGGGGGTGTCAGTCAGGAACTAGGGGGGCACTTGCTGCCACATGAGGGGGGGTGTCAGTCAGGAACTAGGCGGGCACTTGCTGCCACATGAGGGGGGGCGGTTCCTATTAGCGCTCAGACTTGGGTGGATATTTGGATTTGTTGCCACTCTGGGTACTAGGATTGCAGGGTGTCACTCTGAGATGCCAGGCATGGGTGGCACTCAGTCCCCTGCTCTGTAATGTACCAACAGCCTGTCCTGGTATCCATGTCTCTTTATCCAGCTGAACCCACACAGCAGGGTGAGAGGAACCCGGGCACCTCAAGCTTTATTGTCGTACGTAAGCAGCGCTTTATAAATAAAGATAAACATACATACTTACATACATCCAAGAAAATGAGAAACTTATTCCATTTCACATACATACTTACTGCTAAACAAAGTGCAAAATCATATTGTGCCCATATAGAGAGCAAGGAATAAATAATGTGCCGAGGAAACAAAGCAACTTTTTGTGCTCGCTGCTATCTATTCAGCAAAATAGATATACTGTGCTAAAGAAATCAAAACCTGTAACTATGACAACATCGAACTGAACCCTAACAAAATGCCAAGTGTGACTTGAGCTTTATTCATTCTATTGCCGTGTATGGAGAGACCTGCCTCCTGTAGTAACTCACAAGGAGCATACGAGTTTCACTGGCTGACACAGAATAATGGGTTCCAGTACAGTTAAGCTGGCCGTACATGCACCTTTACAAACACTTTCGTATGATTTTCAGACCTCGTTTGGACTCGTTATTGTCCTTATACTTTTCGTAACGTGGCGTTCGTTAGTTTAGTTGGTTGGACAGGTTAGAAAATTTCGGTGGGATAAGGGTAAAAGTAGTGTAATCTCATTCAGATATTACTCTTATTCTTTCCAGGTGATCATTCAGGGCTTCCGGAGCTACAGAGATCAAACGATCGTCGATCCATTTAGTTCCAAGCACAATGTTATTGGTAAGTGAGAGAGAACGTACATACCTGTAGCTAAACTCCCGCTTGCAATGCAGCTGCTTATATTTAGAAGCCCTATGATCATTGGACTGTATATGTGTGCGACATGTAGAATATTGCTTGTGCATCCTATAAACCAGCCTATTAACTGAAAATTACAGATAAAGGATTTGTGACCACAGTATATTTTGTTACAAATCACATTGCTAGAGAAGGTGATGCAGTTTCCGCAATGGGACTTTGAGTGTAGACTCACCAGAAGCTGGCATTATGGGCCTGCCATGCTTTCTTTTCATTTGTCCCTTTGTGTAATCATTACCGTACATTGCAGTTCCCCTTTAAAGTGTCTTACTGTGCCTTGCTTATATTCTTTCTTTTTTTACAGTGGGAAGAAATGGATCGGGGAAAAGTAATTTTTTCTACGGTAAGTTCCTTTTCTGTAATGCTGGGTTGTGTCAGGCATGTCACTGTACATGGGGAATAGCTTGTGTGTGTAGGTGGTTACAGTGTAACGTAGTATTTGTAATGAAATAGAACTCCTTCTGTCTCATTATATTGCATAAATATCTGCTCTAATGATTATAGGATCTTCTGAGATGGAAGGTTATGTGCTGTGCTGATATATGGGGGGCTTTTGAAACAATCAAAAGAAATGAATTGCGTAAAACCCAAATTTGAGTCTTGTTTCCAGCACACAGACCTTTAAATTGGTGTAGAAATTATTAATTTTTCCTTCTATTTTTTTTTTTTTCACATATCTTTGTTTAATATGCCTAAATGAGTTATAAGCAGGGCACTGTTTTCTGAAATGTTCATAAGAAACTGCTGCATATTTTGATATATGTGTCTTAGTAACTAATCATTTTGTCATTATAGCCATTCAGTTTGTACTCAGTGATGAATTCAGCCATCTCCGTCCAGAGCAAAGGCTGGCATTACTACATGTAAGTATTCTGCTCAGTCAACTTTGGGATTATTTATTCAGGAAAAAATCTGTACTCTTGCTTTTTGTGATTTGGATCAGTAGGGATTATTGTTGTGGTAACAAACCACAACAATAACCACAGAACAGTCCTATTGGGTTTATTTAATGGTTAAATGGTTCCCTTTTGTCTGTAATAATAAAACAGTACCTGTACTTGATCCCAACTAAGATATAATTACCCCTTATTGGGGCAGAACAGCCCTATTGGGTTTATTTAATGGTTAAATGATTCCCTTTTCTCTGTAATAATAAAACAGTACCTGTACTTGATCCCAACTAAGATATAATTACCCCTTATTGGGGCAGAACAGCCCTATTGGGTTTATTTAATGGTTAAATGATTCCCTTTTCTCTGTAATAATAAAACAGTACCTGTACTTGATCCCAACTAAGATATAATTACCCCTTATTTGGGCAGAACAGCCCTATTGGGTTTATTTAATGGTTAAATGATTTCCTTTTCTCTGTAATAATAAAACAGTACCTGTACTTGATCCTAACTAAGATATAATGAATCCTTATTGGATACAAAATAATCCTTTTGGGTTTAATGTTTTAGTGATTTTTTAGTAGACTTAAGGTATGAAGATCCAAATTACAGAAAGACCCCTTATCTGGAAAACCCTTGGTCCCGAGCATTCTAGATAATGGCTCCTATATCTGTACTTTCCTAACAAAAGGATAGTCAAAGTGAGATGGTAGTGTCCACTTTATTTCCATTTACTCTGTGTTGGGGGTGTAACATTACTGTTAAATGCTTGCATGTGTGTTTTTCTTTTAAAACCTGCATTTCCCATGGTACATGTATATAGGGTCCAGATTCTTTAAAATGTAATAATTCTTTCCTCTCAAATTTAGGAAGGAACTGGGCCCCGTGTTATTTCTGCTTTTGTAGAAATTATATTTGATAACTCCGACAACAGATTACCAGTAAGTTAAAATATTTTGTGACCTATATTTACTCTCCATGAGGGGATTTTTTTTTTAATGTATTTTTTTTTTCTTCTCCTTCAATTATGTTTATTTAGATTGACAAAGAAGAGGTTTCCCTCCGGAGAGTGATTGGTGCCAAAAAAGATCAGTATTTCCTGGACAAGAAAATGGTGACGTATGTGCCGATACATAAACCTTTAACTCATTTTCTGAAAGTATTTGCTGTAATAACTAGATAGTCCTGTATCACATCTTAAATATTTAGACTGTTAACTGCTCTTAGCAGCACATTTGTATTTAATGGATTAGAGATCCTAAATTTTGTTTCTACTTTTTTTTTTTTTAACCACAGAAAAAACGATGTAATGAATCTTCTTGAAAGCGCAGGTTTTTCTCGTAGCAATCCTTACTACATTGTCAAGCAAGGCAAGGTGAGAGCGTTACTGTCTGCTTTACACTGCAGAATTTATCTGTGTGGTATCAGGGAGCCACCAAGTTAATGTAAAACATTAACACCAAAAAATAATATTTTTTTTTAAAGTAATTAAATTATGTGGTCAAATCCATCCACCCCTCTGCACCCAGTAATTTTGTGATATGCCAGTTAAGTAAAATCTAAATGTCACCTTAAAGTTGTGGTTTTCTAACAGCTGCGTTGTAACCCAGTAACTTTGGTAAAAACTATATTTTCACAAAAAGAGTGCTTTTAAATATTTTTTTTATTATAACCATAGTTATTTTACATCCAACTATAGATTAACCAGATGGCCACAGCGCCCGACTCTCAAAGACTGAAGCTGCTGAGGGAGGTAGCTGGGACAAGAGTATATGATGAACGTAAAGAAGAAAGTATCTCCTTAATGAAAGAAACTGGTAATTACATTTTTGCCATTGACTTACTTTAGTATCTTTAGCAATACCTGTTCTCTTTAGTCATATTTTTACATTTTCCTGTCAGAGGGTAAGCGAGAGAAAATCAATGAACTACTGAAATACATTGAGGAAAGGCTGCACACCCTGGAGGAGGAAAAGGAAGAGCTGGCTCAGTATCAGAAGTGGGACAAGATGCGTAGGGCCTTGGAATATACCATTTACAACCAGGAGCTGAATGAGACTCGGGCAAAGCTTGACGAGGCAGGTCTTTTCTGTGTGTAAATGCTCTGTTACTATGTCTAGCTTGCCATTGTGGCTCTAAGCTGCCATTGGCTGTTTGCTCCAAATTTGTCTTGTAACAATTGTGCTGATTTGTCAGTGATTTTCCTTGTAGCTTTCTTCAAAGCGTGAGACAAGTGGAGAGAAATCCCGGCAGTTAAGAGATGCCCAGCAGGACGCCAGAGACAAAATGGAGGTAATCCTAAAAATTATTGACTGTATAGCAATCACCTCCTAGCTCTAACACCAGTGGTCTTCTTAACTAAAAAAAAAAAAAAGGCTCCAAGGGATGCTACAATCAGAAGCCATTCTTAGCAAAACTAATAGTGTTGTACTGTTTTATTATGAGACTTTGACCCTAGAAAATAAACTGAATGGAAACCATGGTTAAAGCATATAGCAGAGATTGGCCTGCATCAGCAGCCCTGGTATCCCAAGACCAGAACTCCCAGCATCTCTTCAACTGAACTGCTGGATGAATTATGGGCGCTTATGCAACATATGAATAGGAATGCCTGCCTATTCTTGGGGTTCAGTTATCTCTGCAGTCATTTCAGTACAGATTTATAAGAGTTAATGTTACTTTATAGAAAATTTACAAATAGAAAAAGTATTGTGATTTAATTCTGATTTAATATAATCCTGAGTCATCAAGAGTAGACTGTCACTTAGTAAGTGGGCTGTGTGCTTTCAATAATGTTTTTTTTAATTACATAGCCGGTTTTATATATACTTTTATATTAATAGGATATAGAACGGCAAGTTCGTGAATTTAAATCGAAGATCTCTGCAATGAAAGAGGAGAAAGAACAGCTCAGTTCCGAGAGGCAGGAGCAAATTAAACAAAGGACCAAGTTAGAACTTAAAGCTAAGGATTTGCAGGATGAACTTGCTGGGAACAGTGAACAACGTGTAAGTAATAACTCGCGTGTATCTGGAAACCACCTGTGCAGCCATACTTGCTAAAGAATACTATGTGGTGCCGTACAGAAAAGCAGAGAGCAGCCTGTTTCTCTAGCGGCCCTCCTGTCAGTGCAGATGTTAGGGTTTTGTCTTGAATCACCTCTGGAGGCAGGACAGAGAATTGAAGCTTAGTGGCTCCTGGTCCCTCCCACTGTATATAAGGCACGTCTCCACCTTCTTCCCTTAGTTCTTTGTCCTGCCTCGGAGGTGTAGGACAGATTCTATCATTACCATTTTTTTTTTTTCTCTTCTCTATTATTTTTATTTTATTTCTTCACATCAAGCATTCATGGGCAATACAAAGGACACGCAGAGCTGTCCTATTGGATCCAGGATTATACAGGCACAGGGCACGCAGAGCTGCCAAAAAACTGGCCTGACACACACATCATTACCAGTGCACGCAGAGCTGCCCAGAGTTTATTGGAACATATCATGACCAAGGCACGCAGAGCTGCCCGGTACTGGCTTGATATACAGCTTAACCAGGGCACGCAGAGCTGCCCCACAGTTGGCTTGGCACATACTATTCCCAGGGCACGCAGAGCTGCACTATCCTTGAACCAGCACACATACGTGGCAGAGTGGAATACAGCAAGGAGCTGTATACTTGGTGCCTAGGAGCAGGCTTATCAACGGCAGTGGGGCGCGCACAGCGCCCATCTCTAAGGAGGACCTTTACCTTGTGCAGCAGGCACGCTTAAGAAGGGCCCCCCAGTATATGCGGCATCGCTTCCACAACCGCGCGCGTCCTGGTTGCTAGGCTACTCTGTTTCGCGCCAAAGGAAGTGGCGCTCTGACGTCACAGGCGTGCATCTGCACAACTATTCAGTATAGTTTCATTCTACTCCAGCTACAGTACACAGCGATACAGCAATAGATTATCTGAATCTACTAGTTGTGAGTACACTCCGGTCTGCATTAATAACAATAATGGAAAGGTCTGACTCACTTAAGGACCTCAGAGAGGTGGTACAATCTGCCAAAAAGCAGAAGAAGCCTGATAAGGCACCCAAGTGCAAAGTGTGTAAACACTCCCTCAGAAAGACTGGGAGAAATTATTGCTCTGACTGTAAGCCTGCCTCAGAGCCCACAACTTTGCCAGACCCTCCAATGCTTTCTCCACAAGTAACACAGGCTCAGCCTTCACAAGAGCCAATATCAGCACCAGGCACTCCCCCCACCAATACAACCACCTACAGCAGATACCCCCGTACCTATGCCATGGGATACAAATTCCCAGGCCCACACATCCAACCAGGTGCCAGCTCAGTTTGGAGAGTTTTTACAGTGGATAATGAACACTGTTCAACCCACACCTAACCAAGGGGGGCGCAGCAAACCCTGGATTAATAAAAAGCGCAAGGCGACTGTTACACTATCATCAGAATCAGAAGAGGGCTTAGCCTCAGATACTGAGGCAGAGGAGACCTCTAGTCACAGTTCAGACTTGTCTATTCCCTCTCATCCACAACCTGAGTCAGACTCTGAGGAAGAGGGATCAGCTTCCGCTACACCAGAAATATCAGAGATTACTGCGAGAAATGATGCAGACATTAGAGATTAAAGATGAGACAGTGACCCGCTCCAAGGCAGACAAATTATTGGGTGTACAAAAGAGATCTAAATTCGCATTCCCAGTATTCAACTCCCTCACTCAAGCCATTGAGGCAGAGTGGAATCAACCAGAGCGGCGTATCGCTCTCACACAAAGATTCTTTAAAACTTATCCTGTACCCGAGAAATACCAAAAGAAATGGGACAAGACCCCAAAGGTGGATTCAGCGGTTGCCCGCCTATCCAGACAAACAGCCTTACCAGCGGAAGAGGCTGCATTTAAGGACCCACTAGACCGCCAAATGGAATCTGTTCTTGGAAGACACAAAGTAGACCCTTTCGTTCCTTTTGTCAAAATTTCAGAAACTCCCCGACTGACCAGACTGCCAGACAAGGTAGACCCCAATGGCAACAACAAGCACATGGCACCAAGAAGCCTAGCGGCAGCAAGCCCGCCTCACCCTGACTCGGCCCTGCAAACAAGGGCACAAAACATGGGGGGCAGACTTCAACAATTTATTGGGACATGGGAGACACATGTAACAGACACTTGGGTACTATCCATCATTCGGCAAGGGTACAGAATACCCTTCTCCCCACATCTTCCGGTGGGAAGGTTCCTTCCATCCTCCACAACACCTCAAAGAGAACAACTCCTACAAGAGGCAGTATCCACACTGCTACTAACAGGGGTAGTGGAGGAGGTTCCAGAACCTCACAAATTCAAAGGCTTTTACTCCAACCTATTCCTAGTACGGAAAAAAGAGGGCACCTTCAGACCGGTCCTCAACCTAAAGCCCCTAAATCCAATGGTTTCAAATCAAAGGTTCAGGATGGAGTCCGTCAGATCAGTGACTGCGGCCATGGAACCAGGAATTCTCATGACCTCCCATAGACCTGCAAGACGGTTATCTGCACATACCTAGTTCCCCACAATCCAGAATATTCCTCAGATTTGCAGTCAAGAATTCTCATTATCAATTTACAGCATTACCCTTTGGTGAAAACGCGTGGCGCAGTACATAGTCCAAAGTCCTTACCCCTATCGTGGCTTACCTAAGATCATTGGGAGTACACGTCATACCGTACTTGGACGACCTACTGATCAAGGCCCCCACAGCAGCACAAGCAACTATGGACACAAACTTGTGTCTCCGCGTACTGACACAACACAGCTGTTTAATCAACTACCGCAAAAGTTCACTCTCACCGAGCCAGACAATCACATTCCTGGGCCTTCGGTTCAACTCCAAGATGCAGAGGGTGTACCTACCCCAAGACAAGATCAACACGTTGATATTTACAACCCAGTCATTCTATACCAAGCAGAGAATCTCTGCAGAGGACTGCTTGCGCCTCCTGGGCCTCATGATATCAACCCTGGAAGCCGTCCCCTTTGCCAGATTCCACCTCAGGCACCTGCAACACAACTTTCTGCAATATTGGAACAGAAACCACCAAGACTTGCGACAAATAATCCCCATTTCACAGGCGACCAGAGACAGCCTCCTCTGGTGGAGAACAGAGGACAACCTCCGTCAAGGGAAAAGTTGGGCAACCACTACCTGGGAGGTAGTGACAACAGATGCCAGCCTCAGAGGTTGGGGGGCAGTCTACCAGAACCTCACTCTTCAGGGGACCTGGTCCAGAGAGAAGAGTCTCCTACCCATCAATGTACTGGAGCTACGAGCGATCGCATTAGCACTAGAACGCTGGTCAACGATACTCCACAACCGAGCGGTTCGGGTACAATCCGACAACGCAACGGCCGTAGCATATGTCAACAAACAGGGAGGCACACACAGCAAGTTGGCCATGCGAGAGGTGGCACGCATACTTAGCTGGGAAGAAAACACAGTCCCAAACATCGCAGTATTCATACCAGGGGTACAGAATTGGGAGGTGGATTACTTGAGCAGGACGACCATAGATCAAGGGGAGTGGTCGCTCAACGACAACGTCTTCCAGCAACTGATCCACAAATGGGGCACCCCGGAGGTAGACATGCTAGCCTCCAAACACAATGCGAAGCTCCTTCTATACTGCGCCAGAAAAAGAGACCCATGCGCAGTGTTGGTGGATGGGCTAGTCGTTCCATGGAAATTCAACATGATATATGCTTTCCTACCACTAGCCATCCTACCACGGATAATCAGGAAACTGAAACAGACAAACACAACTACAATCCTGATAGCACCGGACTGGCCGAACAGGGTCTGGTACACAGATCTAGTAAGGTTGTCAATTGCCACACCTTGGAGAGTACCACTCATACTAGATCTGTTAACTCAAGGACCAATCAAACACCCCAACCTAGCTATGCTCCGACTGACTGCGTGGCTCTTGAGACCGAGTGGTGGAAACGGTACGGGCTATCACAGAACGCCATAGACATTCTCTTACAGGCCCGCAAGCAATCCACCACAAAGGTGTACTACAGGGTCTGGAGAACATTCCTTACATGGTGCGGGCAAAGGCACATCCATTGGGCAAATACATCCACAACCTCAGTGGTGGAATTCCTTACAGACGGTTTTAAAAAAAGGTTGGGCCTACGCACTCTAAAAACTCAGATTTCAGCATTAGCAGCATTGACACATTCAAAATGGGCTGATGGTCCTACGATACAACAGTTCATCAGAGGACTGACTAGAACTCGGCCCCCCCTTAAAGAACCACTCGCAACATGGGACCTACCAAAGTTCCTAACGGCATTACAACAGCCGCCCTTTGAACCCCTATCAACATGTGAACTCAAATGGCTATCGCTGAAAGTTGCCTTCCTAGTCGCCATCACGTCGGCTAGGAGGGTATCAGAAATAGCGGCACTGTCCTGCAGGGAACCGTGGCTAACCATCCATTCCGACAAAGTGGTACTCGGAACAACTCCAGGTTTCCTACCAAAAGTGGTGACTGATCACCACATGAACCAGGATATCATATTACCTTCCTTTTGCCCAAATCCAACAAATGAAAAAGAAAGCCGATTCCACAAACTGGATGTAGTCCGAGCTATCCGCATTTACCTAAAGAGATCAGCAGAATACAGACGTTCTGATAGCCTCCTGGTCTCCTATTCCACAGTCTACAAAGGGAAAGCGGTGTCCAAAAGGACCATAGCACGTTGGCTAGTTGACACCATCACTACAGCATATGACCGACAAAACTTGCCCAGACCGTTTAAAGTTAAGGCCCACTCTACACGGGCACAAAGCACATCATGGGCATTGCAGAACATGGCAACGGCAGAACAAATCTGCCAAGCAGCTACTTGGGTTTCACCCAATACTTTTGTTAAGTTTTACAAATTTAATGTTTTTGCATCTCAACCGGCCGCGTTTTACAAGCCGCAGTGGTATAGTAACATAGGCACTATACCCGGAAAGTTGAAGTTAAATACCCACCCATCTAGAGGGACAGCTTTGGGACGTCCCCTAACGTCTGCACTGACAGGAGGGCCGCTAGAGAAAAGGAGATTTTATACTCACTGGAAAATCCTTTTCTCGTAGGCCCGAACTGTCAGTGCAGTAAGGCCCACCCAGGCTGATTTAGTATGGGCACCGGGACCTCTTTCTCGCTATCCTTCTACCTTATGTCTCTTGGCCTTCCTTCTGTCTGTACTGTCTCCACCGACTGAGCTTACCAACAGAACTGAGGAGTGAGGGTGGAGACGAGCCTTATATACAGTGGGAGGGACCAGCAGCCACTAAGCTTCAATTGTCTGTCCTGCCTCCAGAGGTGATTCAAGACAAAACCCTAACATCTGCACTGACAGTTCAGGCCTACGAGGAAAGGATTTTCCGGTGAGTATAAAATCTCCTTATCTCTACCATGATATCGGGTCCTAGCATTTTCATAACCGAAGTTTTAAAAAGATACCTGTGTTCAACAAATTATTACATTGTTGCTGTTTCTTTCCTAGAAACGACTGTTAAAGGAAAGGCAAAAGTTACTAGAGAAAATTGAGGAAAAGCAAAAAGAGCTTGCTGAGACTGAACCAAAGTTCTCCAGCGTGAAACAAAAAGAGGAGAGCGGGATTGCAAGGTTGGTGCTGAATTTAAAAGCCAGTTCATTTGCATTTGCGCTGGGGACTATAGATATTTTTTATTAATAAATGTATGTGTATTTATTTGTAACCTCTGCAGGGAATAACTAAGGGGCTTTACCCTTTTAACTTTTCCATAATCCTAATGAGGTTAAATTAAAAACTTCCCTGGCAGGGATGGGGCTCGTTGATCAGCACTTCGCAAATATATGCCTGAGCAGTAACACGTGGCAACCAATTAGTGATAGGATTTTCTCACATACTGCATAAAGACGATTGAAAGCAACATTTTGATTAGTTGCTATGGTTCATTGCTCAAGTATAAATGTTCCTAGTGTAAGTCAATAAGCCCCACTGTATTGATTAAAATAGATCGGGGACTTGTACTCCAGGCTGCCATCAAGGAGGTACAGGAAGTACTATACTCAGAGGGACCCCATGGTAGAGGGAGGGTTCCCCAAGAGAAGTGAATTGCAGGTTGCAAAGGAAATGGGACTGTAAGAGAGGGTGGACTTGGGCTGGTCTTGGGTATGTGACTAGGCTGGATCAGGGCAGTGGTCATGGATCCACTAGCTTTTTTTATTTTCATTGGATCCCTATTTTACTTGTTGGCAGGGCACTCGGTCCAGGTGAATGATAATTGGGACCCCCTTGGGTGGGAAGGGCTCTGCTAGTTGGAGCCCCATTGTTCCTGATGTATAATTACCTAATGTGTGAAATGACTAATTTCTCCTGTCTTCTTCTTCTTCTGTCTGTACATATAATATTTTGCACCTTGCACTTTAGGCTGGCCCAGGCTACGCAGGAAAGAACAGATCTCTATGCCAAGCAAGGCCGTGGCAGCCAGTTTACCTCAAAAGAAGAGAGAGATAAGTGGATTAAAAAAGAGCTGAAGTCCTTGGACCAGGCTATCAATGATAAAAAGCGCCAGATTGCAGCCATTAACAAGGACTTAGAAGATACTGAAGCAAATAAGGAGAAGAATCTGGAACAGTACACTGTAAGGCAACTTGTATGGGTTATACAGATTACAGAATACTGTATTTTTGCTGCTTTATTGGCTTCAATTAAGTGTCTAACTTTTCAATTTCCAAGTGGTTGAGCTGGTTCTATATTGGTATTCCTGTTGCAGTACTTCCCTTGCTTCTACAAAAGTGTTGCTGTCTCACTGACTTCTACGTGTTCTGTCTTGAACTTCAGCCCCCCAGTCTTATTCAGGACTTAATTACCTTTTTATTCTCCTTTCATAAAACAGAAATTGGATCAGGACTTAAGTGAAGTAAAGGCTCGAGTTGAAGAACTGGATAAAAAATACTATGAAGTGAAAAACAAAAAAGATGAGCTCCAGAGTGAGAGAAAGTAAGTGGTGGGGCCCCTTTGCACAGGTGCTGGGTTGTTCTTGGGTGACTGGGCTAGTGCTATGGCCATTAACTTAAGGGTGGTGCCCCTTTAAGCTTTAAACTTTTATTATGCTGTAGAACGGCCAATTCTTAGGAACTTTTCAATTGGTCTTCATTTTTTATTTCTTATAGTTTTAGAATTATTTTCTTTTTCTTTGTGGCTCTTTTCAGCTTTAAAAAGGGGGTCACTGACCCCGGCAGCTAAAACTATTGCTTTGTGAGCTATCAGTTTTATTGCTACTGCTACTTTTTATCTCTTTATATGTTATCTTAAGTCATCTTACTTCATGTAGTAGCATAATGGCCATTACTGATATCTACTTTTATTTACCCTTTGTTTTTCCCCGCAGTTACTTATGGAGGGAGGAGAATGCAGAACAGCAAGCCCTTGCTGCCAAAAGGGAAGATCTTGAGAAGAAACAACAGCTCCTCAGGGCTGCAACTGGAAAGGTGAAAGCTGTGGCTACTAGATACATATGCCAATGGAGTGTATGATGAGTTAATCATCTGTGTGCCTAATTGTATAGTCCTATTTCTGATTCTTTGTGCTTACGTGTTAGTTCTATGCTTAGCTGGACTGATGGAGAAATCATTTCTAATGTATAAAGAGTTTGATTATCTAATGAAAATACATTTCATATTGAAATTTGTAATGGAATTAGTTGTGGTCTGCTGGTTGGCTCAGCCCTGAGACTTTGAAAAGGGAGTGTATTTGTTGCTGCTTCATGTGGCTGCTCATCAGTTAAATGAAGACTGAACTCTTATATGAAGGGAAAAGGAAAAAATTTAAATTCTGAATGGAAAATGTTTTTTGTTTGAGCATGTTTTCCATCTTCCTGCAGGCAATTTTAAATGGCATTGACAGCATCAATAAAGTGCTGGAGCACTTCAGGCGGAAAGGCATAAATCAGCATGTAATCAACGGCTATCATGGCATAGTGATGAATAACTTCGACTGTGAGCCAGCTTTCTACACCTGTGTCGAGGTCACTGCTGGAAACAGGTAAATGCAGCAACGTCTGCGCTTCAGCTCTGTAATGTGTTCATGCATTTACTGAGGTGTGTGTGTATATAATATGCATGTGTGTATTCTTGTATTTATCCAAATATACAGAAATAGTTATCCTGTGGGTGAGCTTCTCCAGCAGAATCCTGCATTTTAATCTGTTTTTCATAAACAAAAACAGGTGTTTTTATATTTAATTTTGAAATGTCACATGGGGCTAGTCATATTCTTCATATCCCAGGGTGCCACAGCCATGTGACCTGTGCTCTGATAAACTTCAGTCACACTTTACTGCTGCACTGCAAGTTAGAGTGATATCTACCCCCCCCCCCAGCAGCCGATCAGCAGAACAATGGGAAGGGAGCAAGATAGCAGCTCCCAGTAGGTATCAGAATAGCACTCAATAGTAAGAAATCCAAGTCCGGCTTGGGACTCCTCCAGTTACATGGGAGTAGGAGAAACAATAGGTTAGCTGAAAGCAGTTCTAATGTGTAGCGCCGGCTCCTTCTGAAAGCTCAGACTCAGGCACAATGCACTGGGGCTGATTTACTAACCCACGAATCCGACCCGAATTGGAAAAGTTCCGACTTGAAAACGAACATTTTGCGACTTTTTCGTATGTTTTGCGATTTTTTCGGATTCTGTACGAATTTTTCGTTACCAATACGATTTTTGCGTAAAAACGCGAGTTTTTCGTATCCATTACGAAAGTTGCGTAAAAAGTTGCGCATTTTGCGTAGCGTTAAAACTTACGCGAAAAATGCGCAACTTTTCGCGTAAGTTTTAACGCTACGCAAAATGCGCAACTTTTTACGCAACTTTCGTAATGGATAGGAAAACTCGCGTTTTTACGCAAAAATCGTATTGGATCCGAAAAATTCGTAAAGAATCCGAAAAAATCGCAAAACATACGAAAAAATCGCAAAGTACCGATCATTACGAAAAAAACGCAATCGGACTCCATTCGACCCGTTCGTGGGTAAGTAAATCAGCCCCACTGAGATGGCGCCTACACACCAATATTACAGCTACAAATACATTTGTTGGTTCATGAATGTTAAATGGTAGAGGGAATTATTTGCTGTGTAACAGTGTCATTTAGAAATAAAAAGTACACCCTAAAAATCAAGACAGAATCCCTTTAATGTAGAAATACAAACATACAGAATGTTCTGTGTATACAATAACTGTAGGGAAGTTCAGCCAGTATCTGTGACTATAAATATAAGAAGAAACTCTATTGTTTGTGTAAATACCCATAGAACGAATACTTTGCAAAGGTAAATGTGTTTAGTCATATAATAATAATTAGCAGCGGTTCTTGCACTAAACTGGTAACTTAGAGCTGTAGGCATTTTTGCTATTCACTCATGCAATACAATCACTGCTTGTAATATGCTGCATTTGTTAAGCAATTAATAAAGTACTCCGTACAAATACTAATAGAATGTTAAGGCTTCTGTTCAGCCCTGCTAGAGATTTGACAAGTGAGTGTGAATGGCATTTAGTTGTTGGTATCAGTGTGAATGTGCTCGCTGTTATCCCTGTGGGACTCGGTGAGTCACTAAATAATATCTGCTCTGTTGACAAGGTTGTTCTATCATATTGTCGACTCGGATGAGGTCAGCACCAAGATATTAATGGAGTTTAATAGAATGAATCTGCCTGGAGAAGTAACGTTTCTGCCTCTCAACAAACTGGATGTGAGGGACACTGCCTACCCAGAGACTAACGTGAGTCACCCCTGTCTTCCTCTCGTTCCTATCTAATATTCTGACTCATCTTTTATAATGATGGGGGATTCTGCAGAAGAGACTTGCTTGTTACTTTTAATGGGTATGTGGGGGATGAAGGAGGAACCTTTTATTTTTGTACGGGTCAATTTAAACAATGATAGATGCATCGTCCCATTGGTACATGTGCAAATGATTGCAGCCTTCAGGCATTAAAGGAACATTAACACCAAAAAATGAAAGTGTATAAAAATAATTACGATATTATGGACTGTTGCCCTGTGCTGGTACAGCTGGTGTGTTTGCCTCAGAAAGACTACTATAGTTTATATAAACAAAGCTGCTGTGGAGCCATTGGGCCGGCCATTCAAAGGAGAAAAGGCACAGTCACATAGCAGATAACAGATAAAGCTCCATTATATTCTACAGAGCTTATCTGTTATCTGCTATGTAACCTGTGCCTTTTCTCCTTTTTCCAGGTTGAATGGCTGCCCCCATGGGCTACACAGCAGCTTATTTATATAAGCTATAGTACTGTTACTTTAGCAAATACACAACTTTACCTGTGCAGGGTAACAGTACATTATATTTTAAATACTTTAATACACTTTCATTTTTGGCGTTACTGTTCCTTTCAGTTGCCTGATAAGTTTTTTCTCAAGTAAATATAAAGGGAACTGTTTGTAGTAAACTAAAGAAATCTGCTTAGGTTTTGTCCGAAGTAATACGATTTCCCAAATCAAGTTTGGAGCCATTTCATACAAAATGAATACAATACAATTTTAGAATTATAAGATTTCCAGTTCCAAAAACCTTTTTAAGCCTTTTTAGTGCATAGTGTAATTATGGAATGATGGGATTTTGTAAAACTGGAAAATACTTTCTGTCCCTGAGTCGGTTGTATTTTAGCTGATTAGATCCTCTGACTAACGACATTCACCCCCTATTAATACCTAATCAGGCGTTTTTACATGTTTTTATTAGGATGCCATTCCAATGATAAGCAAGCTTCGCTACAATCATCGATTTGATAAAGCTTTCAAGCATGTGTTTGGAAAGACTCTTATATGCCGCAGTATGGAAGTATCCACTCAGCTGGCCAGGGCCTTCACTATGGATTGCATCACCTTGGAAGGTATGTGATTTCCAGATTTCGTCTTTTTTATAGAGCAGGTACAGTGCAATGGAGCGGCCTGTTTAACAGCTGCAGCTGTGTGTGTTTATTCTCTATGTTTTAAGCTTAACCCATAGCTTGGCCTTACTTGCATTGCTCGGTCCCCCTTGTCCTGCCTTCAGGTTGTCATGTGTTGTGTGCCACCAAGCTTACCAGGCAGCCGAAGGTTTTTATCACCAGAGGTGACATTTCGGATGACAATTTTATTCCAGCCTGGACTAAGAATATTGAAATTTATTTTCAATTATTTGACCCCTGTGCCAGTTATCAGACTAATAATGCAGACTTGTTGGCCAACAGGATTTTCTAGCCAACCCAATTGATATCTATCAGTAAGATATTGATTGTGCAGATCCCATACATAGGCCCAGTATGTGACCAAGTCATCTAGAGGGGCTGAATGGAGGCAACCTTATCTCCTCTTTTCTTTTCTCCTTTCCTCACTCTCCTAATTCTTATTTCTCTTGTTCTCCCCAGTGGCTTCTTCGTAGTGGCTGTTAATCAGTCCCCAGCAGCTAATTGTGCTCATTAATTCTCTCTCCTTGGTGCACTTCCAGCTGACTGGCCAAGTGTGTCCCCAGTCCCACCACCTATGGGGCCCCTTTATCTCACAGCCTTCAACTGGGCCTAATAGTGCAGAACAAGGAGAGCTACAATTTTATGCCTGTATCAAATTCACACCAATCACCTAATTTTGTCCTCTTTTCAACAAATGTGTAGCTTGTTTTTTGTTTGTGTGTTACAGTCACTGAGAGATTTAAATACATACTGTATATGTTTTCAGTGCTGAGTTTGTGGTGCAGTGATTCTGTTTATATGACAGGTGATCAGGTGAGCCATCGGGGGGCCCTAACAGGAGGCTACTATGATACAAGAAAGTCTCGACTTGAACTCCAGAAAGATGTCCGCAAAGTGGAGGATGAGCTTCATGCTCTGGAGGCAAAGCTGAATGAGAACCTGCGCAGAAACATTGAGAATATCCTTTGTGAGCACAAATACAGTTACACGTGCGATTCAGAACCAGTACCAGGGTCATGCTGAGTGTTAGTACAAGGCTAATGTTTGCTTGGCATATAACTGCATTTATCTGTAAAGCAAACAGTTGGTCTTTTAAACCATAGATTAGTATTTAAGTAATTTCTGAGGCTTGTGGTGCCCAATTAAATGTGAATTGAACCCCTAGAAAATGAGTTTCCCGTCAGAAGCTGATACTACAGGGCCAATTATGAATCAATTCTGGTGCAGACTGCACTGGTTTCTTTGCTGTCATGTCATGTGGCTCTGAATTAATTACTAATCAGTCTTGTATTGTAAGTGTTGTGTATATATACTGTATATTGGGACTGTTATATTGTATATTATGCACCCTGTATCTTGCTGCTTCTACATCACGGGAAGGAACTTTCCTTAGCTCGCTGCACGGATTAACAATGAAATCGATCAGCTAATGAACCAGATGCAGCAGATTGAGACCCAGCAGAGGAAGTTTAAAGCTTCTCGGGACAGTATCTTATCAGAGATGAAAATGCTCAAAGAAAAGCGGCAGCAGTCAGAGAAAACCTTCATGCCTAAGGTACCGCGCTCCGACATGCTAACTGCCTACTTGGAAAAAGTCTGTTTTAGTGACAGGCGCTTGGCAGTTCATTTAGTGCCACCGGGTACTTCATCTCTGTCTCTGTCTCACAGCAACGAAGTCTGCAGAGTCTGGAGGCGAGTTTACACGCCATGGAGTCGACTAGGGAGTCTCTGAAAGCTGAATTGGGCACAGACCTGCTGTCACAGCTTAGTCTAGACGACCAAAAAAGGGTGGATGCCCTAAACGATGAGATTCGACAGCTGCAGCAAGTAAGTAACATCGATGGCATCGCCACATTGACCACTTGGGCATAGAAGGATCTTCTACAGCAGAACTGTGTGCTTATGTTTGTGCTGTTTCCCCTTCTTGTAGGAAAACAGGCAGCTCCTGAATGAGAGGATAAAGCTGGAGGGAACAATCACTCGGGTGGAGACCTACCTTAATGAGAATCTTAGAAAGAGGCTGGACCAAGTGGAACAGGTCAGTCTTCCTATCATATATAAAACCCTTTAATCATTACCCGTCTAAAGCTGTAACGAGGCGGGGGGCGCTTGAGAGTATAAGTAACCTTGAATTATACGCAGATTGTTTCCTGGAACATGAGAAAGTGCCTACAGTGGATTTGGTCCATGGGGGGTAGAATGTAACTACTAGAACATGTTGCAGTGAGTAGGTATATGTGCTGGGATCCACAGCTTATTCATTGCTTGTTTGTTTTAGGAGCTGAATGAGTTACGGGAGACAGAGGGGGGCACGGTACTTACCGCTACTACGTCTGAATTGGAAGCCATTAACAAACGCGTAAAGGATACGCTTGCACGATCTGAAGGTGAGCACAACAGATATATATAATATACAAATCTGTAGCAACCTGCCTCTCACCTATGGGCAAGAATATATAACTACTGACTGCTCCTAGCCTGTGTAATTATGTTTGGGCTCCTAGATTGTAATCTGCACTGGAGCAGGGACTGATGGGAATGTTATAGGGACCTTAGATTGTAATCTGCACTGGAGCAGGGACTGATGGAAATGGGATAGGGACCTTAGATTATAAGCTTACTGGGGCAGGGACTGATGGGAATGGGATAGGGACCTTAGATTGTAAGCTCACTGGGGCAGGGACTGATGGGAATGCGATAGGGACCTTAGGTTGTAAGCTCACTGGGGCAGGGACTGATGGGAATGTGATGGGGACCTTAGATTGTAAGCTCACTGGGGCAGGGGCTGATGGGAATGGGATAGGGACCTTAGATTGTAAGCTCACTGGGGCAGGGACTGATGGGAATGGGATAGGGACCTTAGATTGTAAGCTCACTGGGGCAGGGACTGATGGGAATGGGATAGGGACCTTAGATTGTAAGCTCACTGGGGCAGGGGCTGATGGGAATGGGATAGGGACCTTAGATTGTAAGCTCACTGGGGCAGGGGCTGATGGGAATGTGATGGGGACCTTAGACTGTAAGCTCACTGGGGCAGGGACTGATGGGAATGGGATAGGGGCCTTAGATTGTAAGCTCACTGGGGCAGGGGCTGATGGGTATAATGTACCTAATGGTTCCTAGTGATGCCCTTGTATATGAAACACAAGTTAATTATTTCAGGTCTGGATGGTACAATTGACAAAACAGAAGTGGAGATCAAAGATCTCGTGAAAAGCATGGACCGGTGGAAGAACATGGAGAAGGAGCACATGGAGGCCATTAACCACGACACCAAAGAGTTGGAGAAGATGACAAACCGGCAGGGGATGCTCCTGAAGAAGAAGGAGGAGTGTATGAAGAAGATCCGGGAGCTCGGCTCTCTCCCACAGGAGGCCTTTGAAAAGTACCAGACCCTCAGTTTAAAACAGGTACATTGGGATTGTTGCCTTCTTGGGGGTCACAGGAAACCGTTACAGGGGGCTTAGTGTGAGGTGTTAGCGCTCAGGGGGGATCTGCTCTCTAACAGCCCCCAAACTCTCCTGTCACTTTCCCCAGATAAAAGGGTAAAGCTGTTACTATGGCAGCCGCTCTTTAATCATTACAAAAACAAAGGAACATTTAACCCCATTAGTGACTCGGCTGCTGGGTTTCACCAGCCATGTGATTGAGTATTGGGTCATTATGTGCCTAGTAAGGGAGCTGTAAGGCTGCTCCTCCGTACCCCTGTACCCCTGGTGTTGTGTATTTCTGGGTCACGTGACTTATTCCCTGAATAAATAGCAGCCCCCAAAATGCTTCAGAGCTGGATTTTCCAGACATTTCCGTTGCCAATAAGGGGGGGTCAATGGGCTTGTACATTAGTTTTGCATTCATTTTAGAACCCCATCAAGGCTGAGTAAGGGTTGAGAGTTGTCAGTTAATGGGGCCCCTGCGCCCCTGGCTAATGGGGCCCCTGCGCCCCTGGCTAATGGGGCCCCTGCGCCCCTGGCTAATGGGGCCCCTGCGCCCCTGGCTAATGGGGCCCCTGCGCCCCTGGCTAATGGGGCCCCTGCGCCCCTGGCTAATGGGGCCCCTGCGCCCCTGGCTAATGGGGCCCCTGCGCCCCTGGCTAATGGGGCCCCTGCGCCCCTGGCTAATGAGTTTATCTTTCTGCCTTCAGTTACATCATACAAATCTGTTGCAGTTGGGGTATAGTGGGGTGCAGTTGACTGCAGTACAGATTGGGTTCTCGTATAACTGATTGATAGCACCGTCAGTACGGCAGCTCTCTGCAATGAATTGCATTGTGTGTGTCAGTTATTCAGGAAGTTGGAGCAGTGCAACACCGAGCTGAAGAAGTACAGCCACGTGAATAAAAAGGCTTTGGACCAGTTTGTAAACTTCTCCGAGCAAAAGGAGAAACTGATAAAGCGACAGGAGGAGTTGGACCGGGGGTATAAATCCATCATGGAACTCATGAATGTTCTAGAGCTGAGGAAGTACGAGGCCATCCAGCTCACATTCAAACAGGTATGGGGGGGGGGGGGGGCCTTCATGCAGATCCATCAGCCCAATGTACAGTCACTTCCCCCTGCAAAAAAGTCTCCTAAACTGATCCCATGATCCCTTCGTAGTTGCTAATTTGGAGCAAAGTGGCTTGGCCGGAATAATGACTGCTCAGCCAAAAGCTCAGGATTCAGCCAATGAGCTCTTTCCCTGAGCCCCTATGAGCTTCTGTCCAATCCACTTGCTGGGTCTGACTGTATGAGATGCAGCACGGGCAGCATCAGAGCTTCAGGATCCCACAAGCCCAGTCACTTAATGAGTATAAAGCTCAGCCAATGAGCATAAAGCAGGGCGTGGGGATTCCCTTATGGGGTCAGTAGAGTCCAGACCCCCCCCCCCCCAAGTCCTTGATTACCCTGCTTCTGGAATTGCTGGGAGGTGGCTCTCTGTAGGTGGGCGGTGCCCATGCAAAATCATGTGACTGTTTCCTCTTAGGTGTCCAAGAATTTCAGTGAAGTGTTCCAGAAGTTGGTTCCGGGCGGCAAGGCCACGCTGGTGATGAAGAAGGGGGACGTGGAGGGGAGTCAGTCACAGGACGAGGGGGAGGGCAGCGCAGAGGGCGAGAGGGGCTCCGGTGCCCATAGCAGTGTCCCTTCTGTCGACCAATTCACAGGCGTGGGCATTAGGGTAAGTGGCTCTTTCCCTATAGATAATGGCACCCCCGCTTCTGCTAGCGGTATTGGGGAGCGTTGCTAGGTGCGCTTGCCCCTAGATACTGTAACACGTTCGGACATTGCTGATTGTGAGTTTTATTCCAGGTCTCATTTACGGGGAAACAGGCAGAGATGAGGGAAATGCAGCAGCTGTCTGGGGGGCAGAAGTCATTGGTGGCTTTAGCACTTATATTCGCCATCCAGAAATGTGACCCCGCCCCCTTCTACTTGTTTGATGAAATTGACCAGGCCCTGGACGCTCAGCACAGGAAGGCTGTGTCAGGTAAGGGAAGTTCCCCCAAGGGGTAAATATTGTGCCTTCAGATCTGCCCATGTTTAATTCTTTTTGTTTTGCTTGCTGGCGCCCCCTAATGGAGAGCAGTAGAAAACACTGCAGGACACTAAAACCTCATCCCAAAATGCACTGGGGTCCACTCTGGGGTTCCACCTGAAAGCTGTGCAAACTCCTCCCACACTGGATGTGCAAGCCCCTCCCACTCTTCATACCCGCTGCTCCTTCTCCTCATTCTGCTTCAGGATTATCCGCATGTAACTGTGACTTTTACCCCCAGATATGATTATGGAGTTGGCGTCCCACGCGCAGTTCATTACCACGACTTTCCGGCCTGAATTGTTGGAGTCGGCAGACAAGTTTTATGGAGTCAAATTTAGAAACAAGGTAAATTGTCACATGTGGTTGTTATTCACCATTCTAATGGCAGGGGCTAATCCTGCCCAACCCAGAATGCAACATTGTACTTTGTGCCCCAATCTCCCATTCTCTCCCCCTATAGGTCAGTCACATTGATGTGATCACAGCGGAGCAGGCAAAGGACTTTGTGGAAGACGACACGACTCACGGCTGAGCGGCGCCCCCCAGAGTCATTTCCCTGCACATATTGTACAGACTGTTCCCTATTGTGTATATTTAAGTGGGGGGGGGGGGGGGTCTCCCTCATGTAGAGGTTTAGGAGTCGGGTTTTATCACGTTGGACTGCAAGCTTCTGTGTCTGTATCCTGAGCTGTAGCAGCCATTTTTATGTCCATTGTTGCTATGTGATTTTTATATAAAGGCTTTGTACTTTTATTTCCTTTACCTGAATATCTGCCCCCACCCTGTTCCTCTGCCCCTTCCCTTTGTTGTTTTAAAGGTTTTGGGAAAAATGCATTTCAATTCCTGCTTTTAACCAAATTTCCTTGTTTTCCTTTTAAATTGCTCAATAAAACCATTGCTTTTAGTTCCGGGGGCTGCTCAGTGAGTGAGTGAGTGTGGGGGCTGCTCAGTGAGTGAGTGAGTGTGGGGGCTGCTCAGTGAGTGAGTGAGTGTGGGGGCTGCTCAGTGAGTGAGTGAGTGAGTGAGGGGGCTGCTCAGTGAGTGAGTGAGTGTGGGGGCTGCTCAGTGAGTGAGTGAGTGAGGGGGCTGCTCAGTGAGTGAGTGAGTGAGTGAGTGTGGGGGCTGCTCAGGGAGGGAGGGAGTGTGGGGGCTGCTCAGGGAGGGAGGGAGTGTGGGGGCTGCTCAGGGAGGGAGGGAGTGTGGGGGCTGCTCAGTGAGTGAGTGAGTGTGGGGGCTGCTCAGTGAGTGAGTGAGTGAGTGAGGGGGCTGCTCAGTGAGTGAGTGAGTGAGTGTGGGGGCTGCTCAGGGAGGGAGGGAGTGTGGGGGCTGCTCAGGGAGGGAGGGAGTGTGGGGGCTGCTCAGTGAGTGAGTGAGTGAGTGTGGGGGCTGCTCAGTGAGTGAGTGAGTGAGTGTGGGGGCTGCTCAGTGAGTGAGTGAGTGAGTGTGGGGGCTGCTCAGTGAGTGAGTGAGTGTGGGGGCTGCTCAGTGAGTGAGTGAGTGAGGGGGCTGCTCAGGGAGGGAGGGAGTGTGGGGGCTGCTCAGGGAGGGAGGGAGTGTGGGGGCTGCTCAGGGAGGGAGGTCGGTGAGTGTCTCCCTTTGCTGTGCCAGTGACTGCTGGAGGTGCTGGTTCTGTGCCAATCAGGGCAGGCTGTGCAGACCCAGTAGAGACCCAGACATTGGTATGTAAAGCGCAGCCGGTGTGTGTGTCCGTTACAGTGCGGGTCACATGCAGACACACAAGACTGACAGACTTAGCGGCGCTTTCACTGGCCAAAATACTGTTCCTAAAGAGCGCACTCTGGCCCTGCCCCCTCCCCCACAGCCGCAATTTCTTCCTATCGGGAGCTGCTAATCAGAATTTAATTGTTTGTGAGTCGTGTCACACCGTTCCATGTGTTATAGCTACACTATAGTAGTGGGGGGTGTTGGGTAGTCGCCCAGGAATCTATGGAGACACAAGGGATAGGAAGGTTGTAAGGAGTTTGTAAGTTATTTGGGGCTACTCAGTGAGTGGGTGGGGGCAGACATGATAAGGGAGCGGTCTGTGCTCTCTTGGATGAGTGGGGGAGGAGTCTAGTGGGAGAGATGGGAATTAGGCCTGTTAGTAGCAGGTTACGGTAGTCTAGTCGGGATAGGATGAGAGCATGCATGAGAGAGGCTTAACTCTTTGGCAATACTACATATTGAGGAATGAAAGGTTATGTTAATATGGTCAAAAAGGTAGAGGGAGGAGTTAATATAGTCAGAAAGAGAGGAAAGAGTTAATACGTCTGAGAGGGATGAGTCAGAAAAGCAGGGGCACTTCTCCTCTCACCACTGGGTGTCACTAGAGAGCAAAGGAACTGACCCTCCACCCCCAGATTGTCCTTTTTATATGAGACACAGGGCACTTTCCCCTCTCACCACTGGGTGTCACTAGAGCGCAAAGGAACTGACCCTTACCAGACTACCCTGTTTATATGAGACACAGGCACTTTCCCCTCTCACCACTGGGTGTCACTAGAGCACTAAGGGACTGACCTTCCCCAGATTGTCCTGTTTATTTGAGACACAGGGCACTTTCCCCTCTCACCACTGGGTGTCACTAGAGCGCTAAGGGACTGACCCTCCACCCCCCATATTGTCCTTTTTATATGAGACACAGGGCACTTTCCCCTCTCACCACTGGGTGTCACTAGAGAGCAAAGGGACTGACCTCCCTCCCCAGATTGTCCTGTTTATATGAGACATGGGGCACTTTCCCCTCTCACCACTGGGTGTCACTAGAGAGCAAAGGGACTGACCCTCCCCAGATTGTCCTTTTTATATGAGACACAGGGCACTTTCCCCTCTCACCACTGGGTGTCACTAGAGTGCAAAGGAACTGACCCTTACCAGACTACCCTGTTTATATGAGACACAGGCACTTTCCCCTCTCACCACTGGGTGTCACTAGAGCACTAAGGGACTGACCTTCCCCAGATTGTCCTGTTTATTTGAGACACAGGGCACTTTCCCCTCTCACCACTGGGTGTCACTAGAGCGCTAAGGGACTGACCCTCCACCCCCATATTGTCCTTTTTATATGAGACACAGGGCACTTTCCCCTCTCACCACTGGGTGTCACTAGAGAGCAAAGGGACTGACCTCCCTCCCCAGATTGTCCTGTTTATATGAGACATGGGGCACTTTCCCCTCTCACCACTGGGTGTCACTAGAGAGCAAAGGGACTGACCCTCCCCAGATTGCCCTGTTTATATGAGACACAGGGCAATTTCCCCTCTCACCACTGGGTGTCACTAGAGAGCAAAGGGACTGACCCTCCCCAGATTGTCCTGTTTATATGAGACACAGGGCACTTTCCCCTCTCACCACTGGGTGTCACTAGAGAGCAAAGGGACTGA
Organism: Xenopus tropicalis; assembly: GCF_000004195.4. Taxonomy (NCBI): domain Eukaryota; kingdom Metazoa; phylum Chordata; class Amphibia; order Anura; family Pipidae; genus Xenopus; species Xenopus tropicalis. The sequence continues at coordinate 2,825,702 of NC_030683.2, read as the reverse complement.
CCCTCCCCAGATTGCCCTGTTTATATGAGACACAGGGCACTTCCCCTCTCACCACTGGGTGTCACTAGAGAGCAAAGGGACTGACCCTCCACCCCCAGATTGTCCTGTTTATATGAAACATGGGGCACTTTCCCCTCTCACCACTGGGTGTCACTAGAGCGCTAAGGGACTGACCCTCCCCAGATTGCCCTGTTTATATGAGACACAGGGCGCTTTCCCCTTTCACCACTGGGTGTCTCTAGAGAGCAAAGGGACTGACCTCCCTCCCCAGATTGCCCTGTTTATATGAGACACAGGGCAATTTCCCCTCTCACCACTGGGTGTCACTAGAGAGCAAAGGAACTGACCCTCCACCCCCAGATTGTCCTTTTTATATGAGACACAGGGCACTTTCCCCTCTCACCACTGGGTGTCACTAGAGCGCAAAGGAACTGACCCTTACCAGACTACCCTGTTTATATGAGACACAGGCACTTTCCCCTCTCACCACTGGGTGTCACTAGAGCACTAAGGGACTGACCTTCCCCAGATTGTCCTGTTTATTTGAGACACAGGGCACTTTCCCCTCTCACCACTGGGTGTCACTAGAGCGCTAAGGGACTGACCCTCCACCCCCCATATTGTCCTTTTTATATGAGACACAGGGCACTTTCCCCTCTCACCACTGGGTGTCACTAGAGAGCAAAGGGACTGACCTCCCTCCCCAGATTGTCCTGTTTATATGAGACATGGGGCACTTTCCCCTCTCACCACTGGGTGTCACTAGAGAGCAAAGGGACTGACCCTCCCCAGATTGTCCTTTTTATATGAGACACAGGGCACTTTCCCCTCTCACCACTGGGTGTCACTAGAGTGCAAAGGAACTGACCCTTACCAGACTACCCTGTTTATATGAGACACAGGCACTTTCCCCTCTCACCACTGGGTGTCACTAGAGCACTAAGGGACTGACCTTCCCCAGATTGTCCTGTTTATTTGAGACACAGGGCACTTTCCCCTCTCACCACTGGGTGTCACTAGAGCGCTAAGGGACTGACCCTCCACCCCCATATTGTCCTTTTTATATGAGACACAGGGCACTTTCCCCTCTCACCACTGGGTGTCACTAGAGAGCAAAGGGACTGACCTCCCTCCCCAGATTGTCCTGTTTATATGAGACATGGGGCACTTTCCCCTCTCACCACTGGGTGTCACTAGAGAGCAAAGGGACTGACCCTCCCCAGATTGCCCTGTTTATATGAGACACAGGGCACTTTCCCCTCTCACCACTGGGTGTCACTAGAGAGCAAAGGGACTGACCCTCCCCAGATTGTCCTGTTTATATGAGACACAGGGCACTTTCCCCTCTCACCACTGGGTGTCACTAGAGAGCAAAGGGACTGACCCTCCCCAGATTGCCCTGTTTATATGAGACACAGGGCACTTCCCCTCTCACCACTGGGTGTCACTAGAGAGCAAAGGGACTGACCCTCCACCCCCAGATTGTCCTGTTTATATGAAACATGGGGCACTTTCCCCTCTCACCACTGGGTGTCACTAGAGCGCTAAGGGACTGACCCTCCCCAGATTGCCCTGTTTATATGAGACACAGGGCGCTTTCCCCTTTCACCACTGGGTGTCTCTAGAGAGCAAAGGGACTGACCTCCCTCCCCAGATTGCCCTGTTTATATGAGACACAGGGCAATTTCCCCTCTCACCACTGGGTGTCACTAGAGAGCAAAGGGACTGACCCTCCACCCCCAGATTGTCCTTTTTATATGAGACACAGGCACTTTCCCCTCTCACCACTGGGTGTCACTAGAGAGCAAAGGGACTGACCCTCCCCAGATTGCCCTGTTTATATGAGACACAGGGCACTTTCCCCTCTCACCACTGGGTGTCTCTAGAGAGCAAAGGGACTGACCTCCCTCCCCAGATTGCCCTGTTTATATGAGACACAGGGCACTTTCCCCTCTCACCACTGGGTGTCACTAGAGAGCAAAGGGACTGACCTCCCTCCCCAGATTGTACTTTTTATATGAGACACAGGGCACTTTCCCCTCTCACCACTGGGTGTCACTAGAGCGCTAAGGGAATGACCCTCCCCAGATTGCCCTGTTTATATGAGACACAGGGCAATTTCCCCTCTCACCACTGGGTGTCACTAGAGCGCTAAGGGACTGACCCCCCCCCCCCCCCCCCCCAGATTGCCCTGTGTGTGTGACAGGCAGAGATAATGGGCACACGTGGGGGGACAAATGGCTTTCCCCCCTCTCCCCCCTCCGGTGTTTCCTCCCTGACAGATGTGCCCAGAAGAACAACCCGAGAGAAAGCCATAAAGTGAGTTTACGGTGCAGCTGTTGGGCAGGGAGTTCGGCGCTTCATTTAGTAGAAATGGCCCCACAGGGCAGGGGTCAGGCAACTGATAGGCCGGTATCATATGGAGCAAAGTATTTCTACTGACTGAATGTCAAACAGCTACTAATTGGCCCTAATTGCTCCTGTAGGAGACTCATCCCCTGCGCTGATTGGCTGGGCCTTATTCCCAGGGGGGCGGGGAGATTAGGGAATCAGCTCAGTGACCCACTAATTAGTCAGAATCAGAAATTCACCAAATTGTATTATTTTCCATAGTTTAATTGTGCCCCCCCCCCCAGTTTCTATGTGTCTGGGGCCCCCAGTACAGAGCTAAGGAAGGGCCCCCCAGTACAGAGCTAAGGAAGGGCCCCCAGTACAGAGCTAAGGAAGGGGCCCCCCAGTACAGAGCTAAGGAAGGGCCCCCAGTACAGAGCTAAGGAAGGGCCCCCAGTACAGAGCTAAGGAAGGGCCCCCCAGTACAGAGCTAAGGAAGGGCCCCCCAGTACAGAGCTAAGGAAGGGCCCCCCAGTACAGAGCTAAGGAAGGGCCCCCCAGTACAGAGCTAAGGAAGGGCCCCAGTACAGAGCTAAGGAAGGGCCCCCCAGTACAGAGCTAAGGAAGGGCCCCCCAGTACAGAGCTAAGGAAGGAGCTAAGAAGGGCCCCCAGTACAGAGCTAAGGAAGGGCCCCCCAGTACAGAGCTAAGGAGGGCCCCCAGTACAGAGCTAGGAAGGGGCCCCCAGTACAGAGCTAAGGAAGGGCCCCCAGTACAGAGCTAAGGAAGGGCCCCCCAGTACAGAGCTAAGGAAGGGCCCCCAGTACAGAGCTAAGGAAGGGCCCCCAGTACAGAGCTAAGGAAGGGGCCCCCAGTACAGAGCTAAGGGAAGGGCCCCCCAGTACAGAGCTAAGGAAGGGCCCCCCAGTACAGAGCTAAGGAAGGGCCCCCCAGTACAGAGCTAAGGAAGGGGCCCCCAGTACAGAGCTAAGGAAGGGCCCCCAGTACAGAGCTAAGGAAGGGCCCCCCAGTACAGAGCTAAGGAAGGGGCCCCCAAGTACAGAGCTAAGGAAGGGGCCCCCAGTACAGAGCTAAGGAAGGGCCCCCAGTACAGAGCTAAGGAAGGGCCCCCAGTACAGAGCTAAGGAAGGGCCCCCAGTACAGAGCTAAGGAAGGGCCCCCCAGTACAGAGCTAAGGAAGGGCCCCCCAGTACAGAGCAAAGGAAGGGCCCCCAGTACAGAGCAAAGGAAGGGCCCCCAGTACAGAGCTAAGGAAGGGGCCCCCCAGTACAGAGCTAAGGAAGGGCCCCCCAGTACAGAGCTAAGGAAGGGCCCCCCAGTACAGAGCTAAGGAAGGGCCCCCAGTACAGAGCTAAGGAAGGGCCCCCCAGTACAGAGCTAAGGAAGGGCCCCCCAGTACAGAGCTAAGGAAGGGGCCCCCAGTACAGAGCTAAGGAAGGGGCCCCCCAGTACAGAGCTAAGGAAGGGCCCCCAGTACAGAGCTAAGGAAGGGGCCCCCCAGTACAGAGCTAAGGAAGGGCCCCCAGTACAGAGCTAAGGGAAGGGCCCCCAGTACAGAGCTAAGGAAGGCCCCCCAGTACAGAGCTAAGGAAGGGCCCCCAGTACAGAGCTAAGGAGGGCCCCCCAGTACAGAGCTAAGGAGGCCCCCCAGTACAGAGCTAAGGAAGGGGCCCCGTACAGAGCTAAGGAAGGGCCCCCAGTTACAGAGCTAAGGAAGGGGCCCCCAGTACAGAGCTAAGGAAGGGCCGCCCCAGTACAGAGCTAAGGAAGGGGCCCCAGTCAAGAGCTAAGGAAGGGGCCCCAGTACAGAGCTAAGGAAGGGCCCCCAGTACAGAGCTAAGGAAGGGCCCCCAGTACAGAGCTAAGGAAGGGCCCCCCAGTACAGAGCTAAGGAAGGGCCCCCAGTACAGAGCTAAGGAAGGGGCCCCCAGTACAGAGCTAAGGAAGGGCCCCCAGTACAGAGCTAAGGAAGGGCCCCCAGTACAGAGCTAAGGAAGGGCCCCCAGTACAGAGCTAAGGAAGGGGCCCCCAGTACAGAGCTAAGGAAGGGCCCCCAGTACAGAGCTAAGGAAGGGCCCCCAGTACAGAGCTAAGGAAGGGGCCCCCCAGTACAGAGCTAAGGAAGGGGCCCCCAGTACAGAGCTAAGGAAGGGGCCCCCAGTACAGAGCTAAGGAAGGGCCCCCCAGTACAGAGCTAAGGAAGGGCCCCCAGTACAGAGCTAAGGAAGGGCCCCCAGTACAGAGCTAAGGAAGGGCCCCCCAGTACAGAGCTAAGGAAGGGGCCCCCAGTACAGAGCTAAGGAAGGGCCCCCCAGTACAGAGCTAAGGAAGGGCCCCCAGTACAGAGCTAAGGAAGGGCCCCCAGTACAGAGTAAGGAAGGGCCCCCAGTACAGAGCTAAGGAAGGGCCCCCCAGTACAGAGCTAAGGAAGGGCCCCCAGTACAGAGCTAAGGAAGGGGCCCCCAGTACAGAGCTAAGGAAGGGCCCCCCAGTACAGAGCTAAGGAAGGGGCCCCCCAGTACAGAGCTAAGGAAGGGGCCCCCCAGTACAGAGCTAAGGAAGGGCCCCCAGTACAGAGCTAAGGAAGGGCCCCCCAGTACAGAGCAAAGGAAGGGGCCCCCAGTACAGAGCTAAGGAAGGGCCCCGGATTGTGGGGACTGATCCTATTGGCCGGCTGCGGCTCGACTGTCAGTTCCTTTGCATCTGAAATGAAGGTTTTGCTCAGCAGCGATCTGATTGGTGGATTCTCCTGTCTCAGTCATTATGTTTTTGGAGAAGTTTCCGGAGGGTTTATATTCCCTTTAAATGCCCACACTGGGGGCCATTCCGTGAGTTCCCGGCGCACAATGAGCCCCATTGTCCTGTGGGCCAATCACACGCCGGGAATGCGGTTGGTCATGGAAAGTAACAGTGGGAGGAGCAGTTTTATGAGGAGCCCCCGACGGAGCAGTCACGCAGCTCAACCGCTGTCTCTTGCTGGGCCCCCAGAGATCTCACAAGTCCACGCTTTAGTGACAGCAGGGGCCTTGGCAACTGGGCTAGCGCTCTATATTGGGCAAAGCAGCAGTCACAGTGACCAACATAAGGGCAAGTAATGTACCTGTGGCTCCTGCACTTCCCTGGCATTCCTACAGGTGGCGCAGCCTGGGGACTGTTGTGCTACAGCGTGAAGAATAGGGGCCACAGGGTGCAGAGAACATGGGCCACAGGGTGCAGAGAACAGGGGCCACAGGGTGCAGAGTACAGGGGCCACAGGGTGCAGAGAACAAGGGCCACAGGGTGCAGAGAACAGGGGCCACAGGGTGCAGAGAACAAGGGCCACAGGGTGCAGAGAACAGGGGCCACAGGGTGCAGAGAACAGGGGCCACAGGGTGCAGAGAACAGGGGCCACAGGGTGCAGAGAACAGGGGCCACAGGGTGCAGAGAACAGGGGCCACAGGGTGCAGAGAACAGGGGCCACAGGGTGCAGAGTACAGGGGCCACAGGGTGCAGAGAACAGGGGCCACAGGGTGCAGAGTACAGGGGCCACAGGGTGCAGAGAACATGGGCCACAGGGTGCAGAGAACAGGGGCCACAGGGTGCAGAGAACAGGGGCCACAGGGTGCAGAGTACAGGGGCCACAGGGTGCAGAGTACAGGGGCCACAAGGTGCAGAGAACAGGGGCCACAGGGTGCAGAGTACAGGGGCCACAAGGTGCAGAGAACAGGGGCCACAGGGTGCAGAGAACAGGGGCCACAGGGTGCAGAGTACAGGGGCCACAGGGTGCAGAGAACAAGGGCCACAGGGTGCAGAGAACAGGGGCCACAGGGTGCAGAGAACAAGGGCCACAGGGTGCAGAGAACAGGGGCCACAGGGTGCAGAGAACAAGGGCCACAGGGTGCAGAGAACAGGGGCCACAGGGTGCAGAGAATAGGGGCCACAGGGTGCAGAGTACAGGGGCCACAGGGTGCAGAGTACAGGGGCCACAAGGTGCAGAGAACAGGGGCCACAGGGTGCAGAGTACAGGGGCCACAGGGTGCAAGCAAGGGGACACACACCCCACTAACCTGGGGGCCCCCCCACAGCCTCTCTCTGTGCAATAACTGCACCCCCCGCACAGACGCCCGGCCCCTCATTTCAATCAAACAGAAGAACATGACGTACCGGGCGGATATTTCATTTTATTTGAGGTCATTTTCTCCTCTCTCTGCTCCCATTGCTGTTGGGCCGCAGCCATTGGCTCACTGTTACTGTGGGCGGGGCTATGCAGCAGTCCGGACTGCCCGGCCCAAATGGACTAAACCATCACAGGGAGTTTCCCCTTGTATTTTGTGTAATGGCACAAGGGCCCCCCCCCCCAGGCTACATAGTTATTAGAGATCAGAGGGGCCCCACACTCTCACTGAACCCCTGCACCTCACAAACCTGCACCCCAATATCTCCCTGCACTTACCCAGCGATAGGGAAGAATTTAGCGGGACTGGGCGGGGGGGCCTGACTGATGTTTGAATCTCCCCACCCCCCAATGTGGCTCCTTTCCCCCTGTTTCTAACAATATATAAGGGGGAGGGGGGGTTCAGGAGTCGGTTTGTGGGGTACAGGCCCCGATGGGCAGAAATTCTGGGTCCCGGTGTTGAAACAAATTAAAACCTGTCCCCAAAGTGCATAATAACTGCCCCAACCCTAATAGCCCCGCAGCTCCGCCCCTTCAGCCTGGAACTTGTTCCATTGTATCATCCCATTCGTTACAGCCTGGTCACATGATCCTGTGTCTGTCTCCCAATAGCCCCGCCCCTTCTGCCTGGAACTTGTTCCATTGTATCATCCCATTCGTTACAGCCTGGTCACATGATCCTGTGTCTGTCTCCCAATAGCCCCGCCCCTTCTGCCTGGAACTTGTTCCATTGTAGCATCCCATTCGTTACAGCCTGGTCACATGATCCTGTGTCTGTCTCCCAATAGCCCCGCCCCTTCTGCCTGGAACTTGTTCCATTGTATCATCCCATTCGTTACAGCCTGGTCACATGATACTGTGTCTGTCTCCCAATAGCCCCGCCCCTTCTGCCTGGAACTTGTTCCATTGTATCATCCCATTCGTTACAGCCTGGTCACATGATCCTGTGTCTGTCTCCCAATAGCCCCGCCCCTTCTGCCTGGAACGTGTATGTAGTGACGCACAGAAGGATTCAATTTGGGATTAGATGATACTAATTAAGCTTTATTTGACTCATTACATATATATACACACACTCGCCATGTAACCCATACAGGGGCAGATACATTAGTGAGAGTCTGATTGCTGCTGCTTAATTGTATTCAAATGAGATTCATATCCGCTAATTAAGTGTTCCCTCATAAAGCCCCCCCCCCCTTCCTTCTTAGAGTTGTTGAGTTTTGTAGTTAAACAGCAGCCTGAGGGGCGGGACCTTTCAGCTCCTATAGCAGGACTGGAGCATTAGGGTGGGGCCTCTTCCCAAACCGCTAGTAACTGTTATTGTGTTCTGTACAGTTTTATTCTTTATCTACTCACCCCCCCCCCCCCAAGTAAGCTGTGAATGGCTTAGTAGGTTATGTAGGGTCCCTCTGTGTCTCCCCATTCTGTATGTGCCCCCCCCTCTGTCTGGGCAGGGTCCCTCTGTGTCTCCCCATTCTGTATGTGCCCCCCCTCTGTCTGGGCAGGGTCCCTCTGTGTCTCCCCATTCTGTATGTGCCCCCCCCTCTGTCTGGGGCAGGGTCCCTCTGTGTCTCCCCATTCTGTATGTGCCCCCCCCTCTGTCTGGGCAGGGTCCCTCTGTGTCTCCCCATTCTGTATGTGCCCCCCCTCTGTCTGGGCAGGGTCCCTCTGTGTCTCCCCATTCTGTATGTGCCCCTCACCTTCCCCTCTGTCTGGGCAGGGTCCCTCTGTGTCTCCCCATTCTGTGTGTGCCCCTCACCTTCCCCTCTGTCTGGGCAGGGTCCCTCTGTGTCTCCCCATTCTGTGTGTGCCCCTCACCTTCCCCTCTGTCTGGGCAGGGTCCCTCTGTGTCTCCCCATTCTGTATGTGCCCCTCACCTTCCCCTCTGTCTGGGCAGGGTCCCTCTGTGTCTCCCCATTCTGTATGTGCCCCTCACCTTCCCCTCTGTCTGGGCAGGGTCCCTCTGTGTCTCCCCATTCTGTATGTGCCCCCCCCCTCTGTCTGGGCAGGGTCCCTCTGTGTCTCCCCATTCTGTATGTGCCCCTCACCTTCCCCTCTGTCTGGGCAGGGTCCCTCTGTGTCTCCCCAGTCTGTATGTGCCCCTCACCTTCCCCTCTGTCTGGGCAGGGTCCCTCTGTGTCTCCCCATTCTGTATGTGCCCCTCACCTTCCCCTCTGTCTGGGCAGGGTCCCTCTGTGTCTCCCCATTCTGTATGTGCCCCCCCTCTGTCTGGGCAGGGTCCCTCTGTGTCTCCCCATTCTGTATGTGCCCCCCCCTCTGTCTGGGCAGGGTCCCTCTGTGTCTCGCCATTCTGTATGTGCCCCTCGCCTTTCCCTCTGTCTGGGCAGGGTCCCTCTGTGTCTCCCCATTCTGTATGTGCCCCTCACCTTCCCCTCTGTCTGGGCAGGGTCCCTCTGTGTCTCCCCATTCTGTATGTGCCCCCCCTCTGTCTGGGCAAGGTCCCTCTGTGTCTCCCCATTCTGTATGTGCCCCCCCTCTGTCTGGGCAAGGTCCCCTCTGTGTCTCCCCATTCTGTATGTGCCCCTCCCCCCCCTCTGTCTGGGCAGGGTCCCTCTGTGTCTCCCCATTCTGTATGTGCCCCTCACCTTCCCCTCTGTCTGGGCAGGGTCCCTCTGTGTCTCCCCATTCTGTATGTGCCCCTCACCTTCCCCTCTGTCTGGGCAGGGTCCCTCTGTGTCTCCCCATTCTGTATGTGCCCCTCACCTTCCCCTCTGTCTGGGCAGGGTCCCTCTGTGTCTCCCCATTCTGTATGTGCCCCCCCTCTGTCTGGGCAGGGTCCCTCTGTGTCTCCCCATTCTGTATGTGCCCCCCCTCTGTCTGGGCAGGGTCCCTCTGTGTCTCCCCATTCTGTATGTGCCCCCCTCTGTCTGGGCAGGGTCCCTCTGTGTCTCCCCATTCTGTATGTGCCCCCCCCCTCTGTCTGGGCAGGGTCCCTCTGTGTCTCCCCATTCTGTATGTGCCCCCCCTCTGTCTGGGCAGGGTCCCTCTGTGTCTCCCCATTCTGTATGTGCCCCCCCTCTGTCTGGCAGGGTCCCTCTGTGTCTCCCCATTCTGTATGTGCCCCCTCCCCCCCTCTGTCTGGGCAGGGTCCCTCTGTGTCTCCCCATTCTGTATGTGCCCCCCCCCCCCTCTGTCTGGGCAGGGTCCCTCTGTGTCTCCCCATTCTGTATGTGCCCCCCCCCCTCTGTCTGGGCAGGGTCCCTCTGTGTCTCCCCATTCTGTATGTGCCCCCCCCCCTGTCTGGGCAGGGTCCCTCTGTGTCTCCCCATTCTGTATGTTCCCCAGCACACGGATGGCCCGGGTACAAACACATACCACATAGCATGTAGTTTCCAGGTTCCCTTTGATGCTGTTTTGCTGTTTGTGCATCGAGTCAAGTAACTTGATCAAAGACTCTGTGTGCAGAACATCTGTCGGCCCCGTCACTCAGTCTCTTCGCTTTGTAATGGAAAAAGCAGAAAGTACAAAGTTTTACCCAAAACATAAAGAAAGAGGCCGAAAATTGTATTTGCTTCCCCCGTACCCCATAACTCGCCAGCCTTGCCCGCCCCGGCACAGGGCCGCACTATGGAGCCCCCGGCACTGGGCACAGGGCCGCACTATGGAGCCCCCGGCACTGGGCACAGGGCCGCACTATGGAGCCCCCGGCACTGGGCACAGGGCCGCACTATGGAGCCCCCAGCACTGGGCACAGGGCCGCACTATGGAGCCCCCGGCACTGGGCAGCACTATGGAGCCCCCGGCACTGGGCAGCACTATGGAGCCCCCGGCACTGGGCACTGGGCCGCACTATGGAGCCCCCGGCACTGGGCACAGGGCCGCACTATGGAGCCCCCAGCACTGGGCACAGGGCCGCACTATGGAGCCCCCGGCACTGGGCACTGGGCCGCACTATGGAGCCCCCGGCACTGGGCACTGGGCCGCACTATGGAGCCCCCGGCACTGGGCACTGGGCCGCACTATGGAGCCCCCGGCACTGGGCACTGGGCCGCACTATGGAGCCCCCGGCACTGGGCAGCACTATGGAGCCCCCGGCACTGGGCACTGGGCCGCACTATGGAGCCCCCGGCACTGGGCACAGGGCCGCACTATGGAGCCCCCGGCACTGGGCACAGGGCCACAATATGGAGCCCCCGGCACTGGGCACAGGGCCGCACTATGGAGCCCCCAGCACTGGGCACAGGGCCGCACTATGGAGCCCCCGGCACTGGGCAGCACTATGGAGCCCCCGGCACTGGGCACTGGGCCGCACTATGGAGCCCCCGGCACTGGGCACTGGGCCGCACTATGGAGCCCCCGGCACTGGGCAGCACTATGGAGCCCCCGGCACTGGGCACTGGGCCGCACTATGGAGCCCCCGGCACTGGGCACAGGGCCGCACTATGGAGCCCCCGGCACTGGGCACTGGGCCGCACTATGGAGCCCCCGGCACTGGGCACTGGGCCGCACTATGGAGCCCCCCGGCACTGGGCAGCACTATGGAGCCCCCAGCTCTGTACCATGTCCGGCAATGGCAGCTCCGTGGTGCCACCGTCTCTTGTTTCATGATCATTTGCCAGTTGGTACCCACCTTCCATGTCTGATGTTGTGTTTCCCAGAATTCCTTACAACTGCTTTTGAAGAACCATCTCACCAGCTGCTCCCAGCCTGTTGTTGGGTATACTGGTGCCATCCCAGCTTATTGTTGGGTATACTGGTGCCATCCCAGCCTGTTGTTGGGTATACTGGTGCCATCCCAGCTTATTGTTGGGTATACTGGTGCCATCCCAGCTTATTGTTGGGTATACTGGTGCCATCCCAGCTTATTGTTGGGTATACTGGTGCCATCCCAGCTTGTTGTTGGGTATACTGGTGCCATCCCAGCCTGTTGTTGGGTATACTGGTGCCATCCCCCCCTCTGTCTGGGCAGGGTCCCTCTGTGTCTCCCCATTCTGTATGTGCCCCTCACCTTCCCCTCTGTCTGGGCAGGGTCCCTCTGTGTCTCCCCAGTCTGTATGTGCCCCTCACCTTCCCCTCTGTCTGGGCAGGGTCCCTCTGTGTCTCCCCATTCTGTATGTGCCCCCCCCCCCTCTGTCTGGGCAGGGTCCCTCTGTGTCTCCCCAGTCTGTATGTGCCCCTCACCTTCCCCTCTGTCTGGGCAGGGTCCCTCTGTGTCTCCCCATTCTGTATGTGCCCCTCACCTTCCCCTCTGTCTGGGCAGGGTCCCTCTGTGTCTCCCCATTCTGTATGTGCCCCCCCTCTGTCTGGGCAGGGTCCCTCTGTGTCTCCCCATTCTGTATGTGCCCCCCCCTCTGTCTGGGCAGGGTCCCTCTGTGTCTCGCCATTCTGTATGTGCCCCTCGCCTTTCCCTCTGTCTGGGCAGGGTCCCTCTGTGTCTCCCCATTCTGTATGTGCCCCTCACCTTCCCCTCTGTCTGGGCAGGGTCCCTCTGTGTCTCCCCATTCTGTATGTGCCCCCCCTCTGTCTGGGCAAGGTCCCTCTGTGTCTCCCCATTCTGTATGTGCCCCCCCTCTGTCTGGGCAAGGTCCCTCTGTGTCTCCCCATTCTGTATGTGCCCCTCCCCCCCTCTGTCTGGGCAGGGTCCCTCTGTGTCTCCCCATTCTGTATGTGCCCCTCACCTTCCCCTCTGTCTGGGCAGGGTCCCTCTGTGTCTCCCCATTCTGTATGTGCCCCTCACCTTCCCCTCTGTCTGGGCAGGGGTCCCTCTGTGTCTCCCCATTCTGTATGTGCCCCTCACCTTCCCCTCTGTCTGGGCAGGGTCCCCTCTGTGTCTCCCCATTCTGTATGTGCCCCCCCTCTGTCTGGGCAGGGTCCCTCTGTGTCTCCCCATTCTGTATGTGCCCCCCCTCTGTCTGGGCAGGGTCCCTCTGTGTCTCCCCATTCTGTATGTGCCCCCCTCTGTCTGGGCAGGGTCCCTCTGTGTCTCCCCATTCTGTATGTGCCCCCCCCCCCTCTGTCTGGGCAGGGTCCCTCTGTGTCTCCCCATTCTGTATGTGCCCCCCCTCTGTCTGGGCTATAGGTATAAAGGTTGGATTCATTGCATTTATATGGGCCGGTACCGAACCCACTGAGCCCAACTGCAACTCCTCCTCATTCCTCTCCCGCCTTATCTTCCCAACCCACTTGTACCCCTGTTTGGCCTTACCCCCCCCCCATCCTCCCCCCCCCCCATTTGTCTCTCTACTCCCCGAACCCCCTTTCCTTCCCCTCTCTCCTTCTGTCTCTCATCCCCTCTCCTTTCCTTTTCTATTCCCCCCCCCCCAACTGTTTGGCCTTACTCCCCCCCATCCTCCCTCTTCTCCCCCCTTCTATATTTCCCCTCTCCCCCCATTTGTCTCTCTACTCCCCGAACCCCCTTTCCCTTCCCCTCTCTCCTTCTGTCTCTCATCCCCTCTCCTTTCCTTTTCTATTCCCCCCCCAACTGTTTGGAATTACTCCCCCCCATCCTCCCTCTTCTCCCCCCTTCTATATTTCCCCTCTCCCCCATTTGTCTCTCTACTCCCCGAACCCCCTTTCCCTTCCCCTCTCTCCTTCTGTCTCTCATCCCCTCTCCTTTCCTTTTCTATTCCCCCCCCCCAACTGTTTGGCCTTACTCCCCCCCCATCCTCCCCCCTTCTATATTTCCCCTCTCCCCCCATTTGTCTCTCTACTCCCCGAACCCCCTTTCCCTTCCCCTCTCTCCTTCTGTCTCTCATCCCCTCTCCTTTCCTTTTCTATTCCCCCCCCAACTGTTTGGCCTTACTCCCCCCATCCTCCCTCTTCTCCCCCTTCTATATTTCCCCTCTCCCCCCATTTGTCTCTCTACTCCCCGAACCCCCTTTCCCTTCCCCTCTCTCCTTCTGTCTCTCATCCCCTCTCCTTTCCTTTTCTATTCCCCCCCAACTGTTTGGCCTTACTCCCCCCCATCCTCCCTCTTCTCCCCCTTCTATATTTCCCCTCTCCCCCCATTTGTCTCTCTACTCCCCGAACCCCCTTTCCCTTCCCCTCTCTCCTTCTGTCTCTCATCCCCTCTCCTTTCCTTTTCTATTCCCCCCCCAACTGTTTGGCCTTACTCCCCCCCATCCTCCCTCTTCTCCCCCCTTCTATATTTCCCCTCTCCCCCCATTTGTCTCTCTACTCCCCGAACCCCCTTTCCCTTCCCCTCTCTCCTTCTGTCTCTGACCCCCATTTGAAAGCTGCAAAGAGGCAGAAGGCGGCAAATAATTCAAAAACTATAAAAAATAAACAATGAAGACCAACTGCAAAGTTGCTAGAAATAGGATGTTTTATAACATATTAAAAGATCATTTAAAGGTGACCCTCCCCTTTATGTTTAAAGTAATTGACATGTAGGTGTGTAGGTGAGTGGCTGCAGTACCACTTCTCCCCAGTATCGGGCAGCAGCAATGTCTCCCCCAGGGCTAAAGAAGAGCAGCGCCACCCTCTGCTTTGTGCCCTGGGAGGGGGGGGGGTATGGGAGTTATGGGGGATATGGATATATGGGGGGAATGGGGTATATGGGGGATACGTGGATTATGGGGGATACGGGGGATATGGGGGGGATAGGGGAGTTATGGGACTTGCGGATGAAGCAGAATAACTTCTGAATGAAGCATCTCCCAGAAATGGCCGCCGGAGTTTAATGGCTGGAAGGGATCCCCCTGTATCAGTTCCATAACAAATGTGATCCCCCCCCCGGGAGTCGCACTTATGGGTTAAATCGTGTTTCTCACTTCACAGGATTCTAAAATAGAGGGGAAAGTCCCAGAGAGAGAGCCCGGCCCTGGGATTCTCGGCTAAAGATTAAAAGATATTTTTTCATGACTCTATAAACCCCCCTTGGTTACCCCAATCCATTGTTTGTTTCCCATAGTAACGCATAGTTACGTACCCCCCCCGGTGCTGCCTCGGATGCACGGACCGGCCCGGCTGGACATGTAATGATGCTAAGTAACAGCAATTAGTGGGTTGGTGTATGAAACAATAATATCCCCAGGGAACAGACGGGGGGCAGTTTATGCTGCTGAATTCCATTAAAGGGTTAACTTTTACTATGTTACAGACTGTACTATTCCTAGCAACTTTGCAATGGGTTTTCATTATTTATTTTTTACAGTTTTGGAATTATTTCCCTTTCTCTTCTGACTCTTTGCAGCTTTCAAATGGGGGTCACTGACCCCGGCAGCCAAACCCTATTGCTCTGTGAGGCTCCAGTTTTATTGTTCCTTTGTATTATTCACCTTTATATTTCATCCCTCTCTCATTCACATTCCTGTCTCTCGTTTGACCTACTGCCTAGTTGCTAGAGTGAACAAGACCCTAGCAACTAGATAGCTGCTGAAATACCAAACAGGAGAGCTACTGAACATAAAGCTAAATAACTAATAACAGTTCAACTCAATGGGAATTATTTGCCCCCCCCCCCCCCAGGCTCAAGGTTCTGGGAGTTTTCCTTTATGGCAGATGAATGGTCTCCATTGTGACGTCACTTTTTTGAAAACAACAATAAAACACCCAGAGAAATAAACACTGACAGTTGCACCCGCAGGGCGTCTGCGTCTCACTCCTGACTCTGTGTCATTCGATACCCAATGGGGCGCTTATATGATGCTTCCGAGCAGCTGCGGAAACTGCAGGGTTCTTTTCCCCACAGGTTACTGGTTCCCACTGCACGTGTACGGCACATCCATATGTACTCACAGCAACTGTCACTCACAGGGAGGCATACAGTCTCAAATGAGTCAGCCAATCAGGAGCGTAATATCAGCCCGAGTGTAGGAGGGGCTTCTTGCTCCAAGCCCTGAGGCAAAAAATGGTTAATACTGTGACACAAGCTCTGTTTTTATAGAACCCCTAAAGGCAGAAATGTTTGTAATTCTCCCCCTAACTGCCCCCAGGCTGGGCCCCCTTAGCCCATAACAAGGTTACAGATATATAGAAACATTGGGGTAACAGTCACCCCGCTATAGTTCCAGGGGTACCCAGGGCACAAATAAGCACTCACCCCAAATCCCCCCCTAACTGGCCTTCAGGCTGGGCCCCCTTAGCCCATAACAAGGTTACAGATATATAGAAACATTGGGGTAACAGTCACCCCGCTATAGTTCCAGGGGTACCCAGGGCACAAATAAGCCCCCAAATCCCCCCCTAACTGGCCTTCAGGCTGGGCCCCCTTAGCCCATAACAAGGTTACAGATATATAGAAACATTGGGGTAACAGTCACCCCGCTATAGTTCCAGGGGTACCCAGGGCACAAATAAGCCCCCAAATCCCCCCCTAACTGGCCTTCAGGCTGGGCCCCCTTAGCCCATAACAAGGTTACAGATATATAGAAACATTGGGGTAACAGTCACCCCGCTATAGTTCCAGGGGTACCCAGGGCACAAATAAGCCCCCAAATCCCCCCCTAACTGGCCTTCAGGCTGGGCCCCCTTAACCATAACAAGGTTACAGATATATAGAAACATTGGGTAACAGTCACCCCGCTATAGTTCCAGGGGTACCCAGGGCACAAATAAGCCCCCAAATCCCCCCCTAACTGGCCTTCAGGCTGGGCCCCCTTAGCCCATAACAAGGTTACAGATATATAGAAACATTGGGGTAACAGTCACCCCGCTATAGTTCCAGGGGTACCCAGGGCACAAATAAGCACTCACCCCAAATCCCCCCCTAACTGGCCTTCAGGCTGGGCCCCCTTAGCCCATAACAAGGTTACAGATATATAGAAACATTGGGGTAACAGTCACCCCGCTATAGTTCCAGGGGTACCCAGGGCACAAATAAGCCCCCAAATCCCCCCCTAACTGGCCTTCAGGCTGGGCCCCCTTAGCCCATAACAAGGTTACAGATATATAGAAACATTGGGGTAACAGTCACCCCGCTATACTTCCAGGGGTACCCAGGGCACAAATAACAGGGGGCAGAGTGAGGGGAAGGGGCACAGGGGGGCACAGGGGGGCAGATGCCAACACGCTGAGGGGCAGAGTCCCAGCCGGTACAGAGAGCGGAGCTGCTGACCCTGGAATGAGGCTACTGGTTTAGGAATTCAGGGCCGGCCACCAAGTGAAACCTGACTCGGCACAGAGAGAGGTGCAAGCCCCCTGGCACAGGGAGAGGTGCAAGCCCCCTGGCACAGAGAGAGGTGCCAATGTCTGGGGGGGGGCAAATAAGGCGGAGGGGGAGGTGGGAAAGGGTTAAGCTCACTGAAGAGCAAAGTCTGGTGACCCTAAAAAAGTCTGAAAAAGTTGCGAGAGTTGAACTGGAAAGAGTTAAATGCACATTGGCAAAGGGATCAAGGGGATCATTTACAGGTGCAGGTTTGAATTGGCTCCAGTGAGTTCCCCACAGGAACCAATCAGCAATCAGCTCTGCAACATATCATTAGTTTGTAGTCGCTTCAGACTTTTAACCCTTTCCATTCCAGTTTGCATCATTTGTGCATTTTTAGACTTTTCCAATCCATGTGACACTGAAAAATAAAGGCGAGTCGCACCGTGTCGCAAAACTGCACCTTTCCCATAGAAGCCTTAGTCCGTGCTTGGGGGCAGCCCCCATACTGGCCTGGGGCAGCTCTACTGACACTTGCCCCCTTGTGCCCCATTTGCCCCCCCCCCTGAGTTTATTCCCTCCATTCCCGGTACCTGAGTGTTCCGATTGCTCCAGTTCTCCTACCGAACTCAGACCGGGCCTGTCCAGCCAGCAGTGCTGTAATGGGACCGAACCTTCTCTGCCATATAACTGATACCGTTAGTAACTCATTGTGTTTAACTGATACTTACCGGGGGGGGGGGGTTAATTGTCGGACTCCCAGTTGGGAAAATGCGCAACAATGTAGTGAGGCATCGCGTTTGATAAATTTGGCCGGGCCTGCCATTAATATCCATGGGGCCCATACTGTACGTTACCGGGGCCCTTTGCCCCCCCCCCCCAATATATGGGTAATTAACGCTTTATTTTACTATATTTCCTATAATACAGACTGCAATAAAGGCAGTTAGGGGGGCAGGTAATGTTATAGGGGGGTCTCTGTTCCAGTAGCACAGGGTGGGGGTAAGATGTTCTGAGGGCAGTTGAAGTGCTAGATCAAGGGCAGTTACCAGGGGTAGAGGGGTGGGGCGGTAGGTACCAGTTCATGCCGTGGGGCAGAAAGCAGGAGGCAGTTCTTGTAGGAGACAAATGTAGGGGCAGTTTGTGCAGAAGGAATGGTTTCTGCACTGGGCCCCCAATAACAATACAATGGGGCAATATCAGATGTAGCGGGGTATAAAGGGGCACATTCTGGCATTTGCTACGGCGCTGAGATAGAAAATAAACTTGGGGGGGGGGGGGAGAAAGGGCAGTTCCAGGCCCAGTACCGACCCAGCCCCAATGCCAGAGATACCGGACTCAGCCAAATGGGCCCGAATATTGGTTGCGGATAATATTGTGGCCAATCGGACGCCGGATTGGAGCTGATCGTTCGCAAACAGATGTGGGAGTGGCCAAAGGGTGAACTTTATTATTCTTCAAAGTAAGTACCCCCACACCCCGATACTGTACCCCCGTTTGTTTTCTGCCCAATGGACTTTACGAAGGGCTAGTTCTACTACATCATCGCTTGTCCCCATTGGTTGGGATTGGGGCAATTATGGGCAAGTAATAATGGTGTCGGCTCTGGTCGGGGATGAGGAGTTGAACTACGAATGATTCTGATTGGCTGGGGCCCAGTTATATGGGGGGAATGAGTTTCCGATGGATGTTGCTATTTATGAGTTAATTATTCTATTAAATGTCACTTTAACTTATGTACAAACATCATGTGACAGCGCTGCTTGTGTGCGATCTGCATCGATAAATGAGGGGTGAGTATTGTGCGACAAATGATCAGTGAGGGTTATTGTCGCCTTTAGGGAAGGATGGGGCAGCCCCATGTGTCCCGTTATTTGTACTTCGTATAGTGCAGGGGCAGTAGGAGGGGTCGGAGGCAGGGGGGGGGGAGGACCCTGGGTTTGTTATGACAGACCCCCTCCCTCACTGGCCGGGAGTGGATGTGAGTTGCAGGAGTCGGGGGAGTCGCCGCTACTGATCGCTCCTGGCCGCTATGAGTCAGGCTCTGGAACCCCGAGAAGCGGAGCAGCCCGGGGGGAACCCCCACCCTCCCATGGCTCACAAGTAAGGCCGGGGCTAATGGGAGGGGGCACTGAGTAACGGGGCAGAAACTTGGGGCTGTTTGCTGGACATGTGGGCAGAATAACCTTTATAGGACTTTGCTTCACTCTAAGCACATAGTGGGTGCTATTGGGTGCCGGCACAATGCTAGGGTGCTGTCTGGGTGCTGCTCCCCGCATTTGTTCCCTCTGGGTATGATCTGAGGGTCCTGGGACCCCTAAGCGAGTAAGAGCTTGAGTGTGACCCCCATGGCTCTGTATAGGGGGGTCTCTTACCCTGGGTATGTGGGTGTGTGTGTAATTGTGCAGGAAAGAAGGATTTAACCCCCTGTGTATAGTGTATAAGGATCTCTGCGCCTTCTCACTATTACTTCCAGCAGCCGCTTGGTGTTGGGGGATTCTGGGAGTTGTAGTTGAGTAACAAAAGTTAAATGATAGATAAGACCCCCACCCCTATGGGCAACTTTGGGGTCTGTGTGTGAATTTTACCTTCTTTATTTATTGAGGCCTCCTTGGTACCATGTGTTTCACCTCCAGTGGCCCCTATATATTTCTGGGGCCCCCCAGCAGCGGAAGGATCTACTTTCACCCCTATATACATTGTATATCCCCCCCCCCCCCATGTACAATTTGTATTAATGTTTAGCCCTGTGTATAGTGTGTGTGTCTCGCCTCCCAGGATGTGCATGTTGTGTACATGTACCGGGCCCAAGCACACGTATGTGCAGGGGGTCTCTAATGTGTGCTGCATGGGTGCGCTTAGCGTGTGCAGTAAATGCGCTGTGGGCTCCCACCCACAATACACTGCGCAATTTTCCGTGTTGCACTTTTTTTATGCGAAAGGATGTGATTGGTGCATCTGCGTCTGTTTGATCCGTGTGTATAAAGTGTGACGAGTGAGTGTCTGTGCCCAGGGGCCCCCATGTGTATAGTGTGAGGCAACACCCCCAGGGGCCCCCATGTGTATAGTGTGAGGCAACACCCCCAGGGGCCCCCATGTGTATAGTGTGAGGCAACACCCCCAGGGGCCCCCATGTGTATAGTGCAAGGCAACACCCCCAGGGGCCCCCATGTGTATAGTGCAAGGCAACACCCCCAGGGGCCCCCATGTGTATAGTGCAAGGCAACACCCCCAGGGGCCCCCCATGTGTATAGTGCAAGGGCAACACCCCCAGGGCCCCCATGGGTATAGTGTGGCAACACCCCCAGGGGCCCCCATGTGTATAGTGTGAGCAACACCCCCAGGGGCCCCCATGTGTATAGTGTGAGGCAACACCCCCAGGGGCCCCCATGTGTATAGTGCGAGGCAACACCCCCAGGGGCCCCCATGTGTATAGTGTGAGGCAACACCCCCAGGGGCCCCCATGTGTATAGTGCAAGGCAACACCCCCAGGGGCCCCCATGTGTATAGTGTGAGGCAACACCCCCAGGGGCCCCCATGTGTATAGTGTGAGGCAACACCCCCAGGGGCCCCATGTGTATAGTGTGAGGCAACACCCCCAGGGGCCCCATGTGTATAGTGTGAGGCAACACCCCCAGGGCCCCCATGTGTATAGTGCGAGGCAACACCCCCAGGGGCCCCATGTGTATAGTGTGAGGCAACACCCCCGGGCCCCCATGTGTATAGTGTGAGGCAACACCCCCAGGGGCCCCATGTGTATAGTGTGAGGCAACACCCCCAGGGGCCCCATGTGTATAGTGTGAGGCAACACCCCCAGGGCCCCATGTGTATAGTGTGAGGCAACACCCCCAGGGGCCCCCATGTGTATAGTGTGAGGCAACACCCCAGGGGCCCCCATGTGTATAGTGTGAGGCAACACCCCCAGGCCCCCATGTGTATAGTGTGAGGCAACACCCCCAGGGGCCCCCATGTGTATAGTGTGAGGCAACACCCCCAGGGGCCCCCATGTGTATAGTGTGAGGCAACACCCCCAGGGGCCCCCATGTGTATAGTGTGAGGCAACACCCCCAGGGACCCCCATGTGTATAGTGTGAGGCAACACCCCAGGGCCCCATGTGTATAGTGTGAGGCAACACCCCCAGGGACCCCATGTGTATAGTGTGAGGCAACACCCCCAGGGACCTCCATGTGTATAGTGTGAGGCAACACCCCCAGGGGCCCCATGTGTATAGTGTGAGGCAACACCCCCAGGGACCCCCATGTGTATAGTGTGAGGCAACACCCCCAGGGGCCCCATGTGTATAGTGTGAGGCAACATCCCCAGGGGCCCCCATGTGTATAGTGTGTGTATGTTGCCAGGGACCCCCATGTGTATAGTGTGAGGCAACACCCCCAGGGACCCCCATGTGTATAGTGTGAGGCAACACCCCCAGGGACCCCCATGTGTATAGTGTGAGGCAACACCCCCAGGGGCCCCCATGTGTATAACGTGTGTATGTTGCTAGGGACCCCCATGTGTATAGTGTGAGGCAACACCCCCAGGGGCCCCCATGTGTATAATGTGTGTATGTTGCTAGGGACCCCCATGTGTAATGGCCTCTGGTTGTACCTGCCTATTGGGTGGGCTGAGGGTGCAGATGTGGGTGCTTGAGTTAAGGAATTATCAGTGTTGTTAGTGAGTTTGCGCTGCGGTTGTAACAATCCAGTTATCCGCACAGGGATTTGTTGCGCTGGTTCTGATCCATGTAATGACATGTTGTGGGTCAGTTTGTGGCGCAGCTGCAGTGGCAAATGGCATGTGGGGCAAATGAGATGTACTGAGGCCAGAACTGGGGCTAATATTAATGCCCCGGGGTGCGGAGGAGACGCTCACTGTCCGACAGGTAAACAGCGTCTGTGCAGTTGGTCACGGGGCCACAAGCAGTAGTTGTGTATGAAGCCTCACACCACTGAGCCCCCCAGCCCGGCGCCGCCACTCACTGGGCCCCCCAGCCCGGCGCCGCCACTCACTGGGCCCCCCAGCCCGGCGCCGCCACTCACTGGGCCCCCCAGCCCGGCGCCGCCACTCACTGGGCCCCCCAGCCCGGCGCCGCCACTCACTGGGCCCCCCAGCCCGGCGCCGCCACTCACTGGGACACACGTGTTTATGTGTGTCTATATGTGTGTATTTGTGTGCGTGTGTAAGTATATATATGTGTGTGTATGTGTGTGTGTGTACGGGGGAGTTATGTAACACACACACAGGCATGTGGGGCTGATTATCTCACTCACTTGCCCAGGAATTCTGGGTAATAGAGCCCTGTACTGTATATCTAAGGGTTAAACGGGGCTAATGGGATATTGGGGCGAGTGCCTGTTTCGCAGGGAACACGTTTGGCTCGTTGTTTTTTCATTTATTTTACCACACACACACACAACCCTTACACACTGTGTGTAACTAATATAAAGTACCGGGGGGCTGATTTACTAACATAGATGCTAAATTGCACCAGTGCGGTTATTAATAGCAGCCAATCGGCAATTCTTGTTGGGGAGAAAACAAAAGCAAAGAGCTGATTGGTTGCAATGGGTGCTGCGCCGGCCTGTCTGTGGCTGTACTGAGGCTGGAGTGTGGGGGTGCAGTTGCTATACGGGGGGGGGCAGTTACATATATAATTATCCCTGTGCCGTATATAAACCAATTAACCCAAATACCCCGGAATGGGCAGCGTCGGGCCCCTGTGTGTATCAGCAAATGTGTCACTGCTGCCTGCGACTCTGACTCCATCCCTATCATGTCAGTGTTAACCCCCCCCAGATAACTCTGTTACCCCCCTGTGGGGCAGATACCGGGACGGGGGCTTTGTGGTTATTGTCTGTATCAGTCGCTCTTTGCTGTTACAATAATAAATTCCTTTACTTTCCTGGGATTTCTGTGCCCCTTAAACTCACAGAACGTCTCTCCCCTCGCACCCCAATTCCCCCCCCCT
The DNA here is from genome assembly GCF_000004195.4 of Xenopus tropicalis. Classification (NCBI taxonomy): domain Eukaryota; kingdom Metazoa; phylum Chordata; class Amphibia; order Anura; family Pipidae; genus Xenopus; species Xenopus tropicalis. The sequence continues at coordinate 2,803,180 of NC_030683.2, read as the reverse complement.
TTCTCTGTCCCTATTGTGGGAAAGTGTAAGCTTTTGGGGCAAGCCCCTCGCGGTGAGACGGCAAACAGAGCACCGACAGGGAGGGGCCAGCGAGTGACGAGCCTTTGGGATAACGAATTCCTCGTTAGGCTTCACACAACTTCATTTATTTGCCCCCCTTTTCTGGATAAGTTTAGAATTTTATGGGTAAATCCCCCCTGTAAATGCCACAAGGGGCCGGGGGGGGGCAGATCACACGGAGCCGTTACCCCATCGCTATAATAAATCACTCAGCCCCTTTGTGTTCCCGTCGCTCCCTCGGAGCCTCAGACATCGCTTTGAAGTTGATGTTTACAACCTGCCGGGAACAACTGGATTTTAAGGGGCAGAAAATAATATTCGCTAAATACCCCCCCCCGGCGTCGTTATAGGGGGGCTTGGGAAAAACGTCTTTTTGTTAAATACCAAAATGGAAGGAAAAGAAATGAAATAATTAGAAAAAGACATTTATAAACAATTTAAACATTTAATCAGAATTAATATAGCAATGCTCAGCCAATTAGAGTGTAAGCTCTGCAGGGCAGGAACCACATTTCTATTCTTCTTTTTGCACTTAGGGGCAGATTTATCAGAATGTGAAATTCGAATTTGCAGAAAAACCCACTTTCTATTCGTTCCTATGGGATTTTCCGAAGAGCATTTATTAAATAGTGAGCTCCTAACTGTCACCCAGTGATAAATACCCATAGGAATGAATAGCAAGTGGGTGAGTTTTTCTGTCGTAAATTCTAATCTCACATTTTGAGAAACCTGCCCCTTAATTTTAAATTTTATTGCTTTTTTGTATTTATATTTCATTATCGTATTGATTCCTGCCTGTTCTGTTAATGGAATGTATATACTGCTGGCGCTATATATATATATATATACAAATATTTAGTGAAAAATCTAATTCTAAGCAACTTCCTTTGTAACTGTCACTGTGCCTGTCCCTTTCCCTTCCCTGCACTGCTGGTTCTGACTCCTGATACAACTCCCCAATATCCATTCATCCCTCATTCTCACTGGGTTTATAGTTATGTGTAACTGTCACTGTGTCTGTCCCTTTCCCTTCCCTGCACTGCTGGTTCTGACTCCTGATACAACTCCCCAATATCCATTCATCCCTCATTCTCACTGGGTTTATAGTTATGTGTAACTGTCACTGTGTCTGTCCCTTTCCCTTCCCTGCACTGCTGGTTCTGACTCCTGATACAACTCCCCAATATCCATTCATCCCTCATTCTCACTGGGTTTATAGTTATGTGTAACTGTCACTGTGTCTGTCCCTTTCCCTTCTCTGCACTGCTGATTCTGACTCCTGATACAACTCCCCAATACCCATTCATTCCTCATTCTCACTGGGTTTATAGTTATGTGTAACTGTCACTGTGTCTGTCCCTTTCCCTTCCCTGCACTGCTGGTTCTGACTCCTGATACAACTCCCCCAATATCCATTCATTCCTCATTCTCACTGGGTTTATAGTTATGTGTAACTGTCACTGTGTCTGTCCCTTTCCCTTCCCTGCACTGCTGGTTCTGACTCCTGATACAACTCCCCAATATCCATTCATCCCTCATTCTCACTGGGTTTATAGTTATGTGTAACTGTCACTGTGTCTGTCCCTTTCCCTTCCCTGCACTGCTGGTTCTGACTCCTGATACAACTCCCCAATACCCATTCATTCCTCATTCTCACTGGGTTTATAGTTATGTGTAACTGTCACTGTGTCTGTCCCTTTCCCTTCCCTGCACTGCTGGTTCTGACTCCTGATACAACTCCCCAATATCCATTCATCCCTCATTCTCACTGGGTTTATAGTTATGTGTAACTGTCACTGTGTCTGTCCCTTTCCCTTCCCTGCACTGCTGGTTCTGACTCCTGATACAACTCCCCAATACCCATTCATCCCTCATTCTCACTGGGTTTATAGTTATGTGTAACTGTCACTGTGCCTGTCCCTTTTCCTTCCCTGCACTGCTGGTTCTGACTCCTGATACAACTCCCCAATATCCATTCATCCCTCATTCTCACTGGGTTTATAGTTATGTGTAACTGTCACTGTGTCTGTCCCTTTCCCTTCCCTGCACTGCTGGTTCTGACTCCTGATACAACTCATTTCATTTTGGAATTCTTTAAACTTCCCACAATATTATAGATTTTCCCGGTATTTCCGTATTTTATTTTCCCGCTCAGAACATTCATTTTATTTGTTTTGCCGCCTGTTCCCCACAATACTCTTCATTATAACTGATTATTTATTTATTATCTGATTTTCCCCTCGGTACAATATTTAGTTTATTTCAGTCGCACGTGGGAATTCGCACATTTGGGGGAGTTGCTGGGGGTTTCGGGGGCCGAGTGTTCCTTTCGGGAGCTTTTTGCTTTGTTGTGGGAAGGACAGAGAGAAACCCAATCAGGGAGATTTAATCAGCGGCACAAAGTCGTTAGTGGGGTTTTAGAGCAGGTTAAAAGGCGGGGGCTTTAGCGGGAAGCTTACGCTCCGGCAGTAAATGTACTGGGGCTTTTAGCGCTAAGCCAGGGCAGTATCGCTGTATCCGCTAATGGGAATGGGGCGGATGTTACTTTGTCACAAACATTTGCGAGTAAATCAGATTATTTGTGTCTAAACTCTGTGTTCATTAACTATATAAACTCTCAGTCACAAACTCCCCAATAGCATCCGGGCCCCCAGATTTGTCCCTCCGGGGCCCGTCCCACAGATTTGTCCCTCCGGGGCCCCGTCCCACAGATTTGTCCCTCCGGGGCCCGTCCCACAGATTTGTCCCTCCGGGCCCCGTCCCACAGATTTGTCCCTCCGGGGCCCCGTCCCACAGATTTGTCCCTCCGGGGCCCCGTCCACAGATTTGTCCCTCCGGGGCCCCGTCCACAGATTTGTCCCCTCCGGGGCCCGTCCCACAGATTTGTCCCTCCGGGGCCCGTCCCACAGATTTGTCCCTCCGGGGCCCGTCCCACAGATTTGTCCCTCCGGGGCCCGTCCCACAGATTTGTCCCTCCGGGGCCCGTCCCACAGATTTGTCCCTCCGGGGCCCGTCCCACAGATTTGTCCTTCCGGGGCCCGTCCCACAGATTTGCCCCTCCGGGGCCCGTCCCACAGATTTGCCCCTCCGGGGCCCCGTCCCACAGATTTGTCCCTCCGGGGCCCCGTCCCACAGATTTGTCCCTCCGGGGCCCCGTCCCACAGATTTGCCCCTCCGGAGCCCCGTCCCACAGATTTGCCCCTCCGGAGCCCCGTCCCACAGATTTGTCCCTCCGGGGCCCGTCCCACAGATTTGTCCCTCCGGGGCCCGTCCCACAGATTTGCCCCTCCGGGGCCCCTCCCACAGATTTGTCCCTCCGGGGCCCCTCCCACAGATTTGTCCCTCCGGGGCCCCTCCCACAGATTTGTCCCTCCGGGGCCCCTCCCACAGATTTGTAAGTAAGGGGTGCAACTGATAAGCCTTCCCCAGCCCCCCGGTATAACAACTTGTCGCTGTGATTGTAATTAATTTATTTATGCAGCGCTAGTAAATTATGCAGCATTTTATGTTCATTTATAACCAACAGGAGTCTATGAGAATTGAATAAAAGAGTTGGAAATAAAAATTGGATCATAAGAGCTGACAATCTATTATATATATATGTTAGTCTTAGAAGCTGCCCTTTTATATAAAAGCCATAGTGCATTTTTATGTTTAACATCTACTCACAAAGTGAATTTGGCAGAAATCTAATGATCTCATTGGCTACAGATTGGCCCAGCCCTATAAATATTTCAATATTTTTATTGGCTTAGCCTCTAAGAGGTTAATTTTACCCAGTAAATGTTTAAATGCTGTAATTGGCTGAAAGTTGTCCTAGCCTTATATATCCTAATGATTTTATTGGCTGCAGGTTGGCTTAGTTGTGTGTTTAAGTATAGATTGGTCTGATTGGCTGTCCTAATGCTCTGATTGGCTGCTGTAATGCTTTGATTGGCTGCCAGGCTTTGGGACTGCCCTAATGATGCCATTGGGTGCAGGCCGGTGTAGGTCCGTGAATACTGTAATGCTCAACCTGGTTAATTCTGTGAATGTTACAATTCTCTGATTGGCTATAGGTTTGCCAAGTTGTCTGCAAGTTGTGCTCTCATTGGCTACAGCTTATTCTAGCCCTGGGAATGTTCAAATATTCTGGCTAAATGTTGGTCTGGGCCTCATGAAGGTTCTGTTGATCTGATTGGCTACTGGATTTCATGGAAATTTCTATTGTACTAATTGGCTAAGGATGGGCCTCATTTTGTCCGGATGATTAGATTGGCCGCAGTTTGGCTTACTCTATAAAGTTCTTGTGCCTAGCGAGTGGCTGGGAGTGTTGGTGTCTGAGCAGCTGGAGGGCCCCACTGTACGGTACAGGCGGCAGCTTCTTACATACAGTGCGTTTAGAAATATTCTTTGTTATTGTTTAAGATCTCTTTTAAAAGCAGCGAGAGAATAGCGTGTAATCGGCCTGAGCGTGATGAGTGAAACGCGTGGGATGTGTGCTGAGCCGGAGATGCACAGGAATTCCCTGTCTGTCATGGGGTCTGTCTGTGTGTATATATATATATATATGTGTGTATGTGTATATATGTGTATATCGACCCCAGGCACTAACTTCCCTTGTACTGGCACCAACCTGTAATGTCTCTGAGTATCACTCATGTATTATAAGGGATAATGTACCCCCTACTGTAAATGATAAGGATATTAGCAGTCACTGAGGGGTTCTGTGCCCCCCATATAAAGGCACAAGGCTGCAGGCTGAGTTATACAGGGAACTCTGAGTATCACTCATGTATTATAAGGGATAATTGTACCCCTACTGTAAATGATAAGGATATTAGCTGTCACTGAGGGGTTCTGTGCCCCCCATATAAGGCACCAAGGCTGCAGGCTGAGTTATAGAGGGAACTCTGAGTATCACTCATGTATTATAAGGGATACTGTACCCCCTACTGTAAATGATAAGGATATTAGCAGTCACTGAGGGGTTCTGTGCCCCATATAAAGGCACAAGGCTGCAGGCTGAGTTATACAGGGAACTCTGAGTATCACTCATGTATTATAAGGGATACTGTACCCCCTACTGTAAATGATAAGGATATTAGCAGTCACTGAGGGGTTCTGTGCCCCCCATATAAAGGCACAAGGCTGCAGGCTGAGTTATAGAGGGAACTCTGAGTATCACTCATGTATTATAAGGGATACTGTACCCCCTACTGTAAATGATAAGGATATTAGCAGTCACTGAGGGGTTCTGTGCCCCCCATATAAAGGCACAAGGCTGCAGGCTGAGTTATACAGGGAACTCTGAGTATCACTCATGTATTATAAGGGATACTGTACCCCCTACTGTAAATGATAAGGATATTAGCAGTCACTGAGGGGTTCTGTGCCCCATATAAAGGCACAAGGCTGCAGGCTGAGTTATACAGGGAACTCTGAGTATCACTCATGTATTATAAGGGATAATGTACCCCCTACTGTAAATGATAAGGATATTAGCAGTCACTGAGGGGTTCTGTGCCCCCCATATAAAGGCACAAGGCTGCAGGCTGAGTTATACAGGGAACTCTGAGTATCACTCATGTATTATAAGGGGTAATGTACCCCCTACTGTAACTGATAAGGATATTAGCAGTCACTGAGGGGTTCTGTGCCCCCCATATAAAGGCACAAGGCTGCAGGCTGAGTTATACAGGGAACTCTGAGTATCACTCATGTATTATAAGGGATAATGTACCCCCTACTGTAAATGATAAGGATATTAGCAGTCACTGAGGGGTTCTGTGCCCCCCATATAAAGGCACAAGGCTGCAGGCTGAGTTATACAGGGAACTCTGAGTATCACTCATGTATTATAAGGGATAATGTACCCCCTACTGTAAATGATAAGGATATTAGCAGTCACAGAGCTTTGACCCCCCCCCCCCAAATTAACTGCAGGGAGTGCACTTATTATATTGGTTACACCAGATCCATTACAAAGAAAAACGCATTATACTTGCCTGACATTATGTGAAGACGCGGTTAATTTATAGACTGCCCCATGAATATCGGTATTTGGGAACTATGGTTAAACAACTATCTGTATAAGGTGGGCCCCCTCAGAACCCTCCTAGAACCAGCCCCACAGTGGGACCCAATCGTGCCCTGTTGGCGGTACCTGTTAGTAACACGCAGGGGAACGCAGCAGGGATGGCAGCTGCCGTTTCTGGCACAGTGGAAGTTATTTGCCCCTGATTGCCCCCAACCTACTGCGCTACTGAATTTGAGCAATTGGGACCCTGGGGGAAGCCCCTCTGGAAGCTCTTTATTTATTTGTATTTCTAGAGGTTCATTTAAGGCAAAGTTGCTACATTTAGGGGTCATTTACAAATGGTCGGAATTTTTTTTTCCAATTCAGATTTTTTAGCACTAAAAATCGCAGAAGAAAAAGTCTCACGTTTTTCAATATTTACGGCTAAAAATCCAAATCCAGCAATTGGCCAGCTAAACCCTGCCGAGATCCTGCAGGAGCCAATGGCGTCCCTTCCCTGGGGGATCCGTCTTTTGCTTTAGAGCTTTCGGATTTTTGATGCTGTTTTTTTGTGCGACAATTTGAAAAATTTGAGTTTTGCAACTTTTCTGCAACTTTTTCCCGGTTGGACTTTTTCAGTTCAGACTTTTACAGTAAATGTCAAACATTCTCGAAAATGAGTTTATTCAAATTTTTAAAAATAAAAAAATGAGAAATATTGGACTTTTAGTAAATGTGCCCCTAGGGGAGACACCGAGCGAGCTTATTGGCTGAATGGGAATAACGAGGGGCCGCGGGCAGATCTGAGTCAGACGCGAGTGTCATCGAATTCCCTGCTCCGTTCTGTCTCATATTTGTTGTCAGTCCCTAAATATCCCCCAATTAGTTCCCTTAATCCACAGGAACACTCAGCCGCCTCCTTATTCCGTGCGGAGCGCGAGGGGGATTAACCCATTAGCTCAGGCATCACGGGGGGTTAATACAGGCGCTTTGTCCCATCATATGTCTCATTCATCGTCAGGCTAAATCTGTGTCACTGCTAATGTCTGTCAGAGTAAATACGGCCATTCTGCCCCACTCAGGTTACACAGAACTATAAACCCAGTGAGAATGAGGAATGAATGGATATTGGGGAGTTGTATCAGGAGTCAGAACCAGCAGTGCAGGGAAGGGAAAGGGACAGGGACAGTTACACATAACTATAAACCCAGTGAGAATGAGGAATGAATGGATATTGGGGAGTTGTATCAGGAGTCAGAACCAGCAGTGCAGGGAAGGGAAAGGGACAGGGACAGTTACACATAACTATAAACCCAGTGAGAATGAGGAATGAATGGATATTGGGGAGTTGTATCAGGAGTCAGAACCAGCAGTGCAGGGAAGGGAAAGGGACAGGCACAGTGACAGTTACACATAACTATAAACCCAGTGAGAATGAGGAATGAATGGATATTGGGGAGTTGTATCAGGAGTCAGAACCAGCAGTGCAGGGAAGGGAAAGGGACAGACACAGTGACAGTTACACATAACTATAAACCCAGTGAGAATGAGGGATGAATGGATATTGGGGAGTTGTATCAGGAGTCAGAACCAGCAGTGCAGGGAAGGGAAAGGGACAGACACAGTGACAGTTACACATAACTATAAACCCAGTGAGAATGAGGAATGAATGGATATTGGGGAGTTGTATCAGGAGTCAGAACCAGCAGTGCAGGGAAGGGAAAGGGACAGACACAGTGACAGTTACACATAACTATAAACCCAGTGAGAATGAGGAATGAATGGATATTGGGGAGTTGTATCAGGAGTCAGAACCAGCAGTGCAGGGAAGGGAAGGGACAGACACAGTGACAGTTACACATAACTATAAACCCAGTGAGAATGAGGAATGAATGGATATTGGGGAGTTGTATCAGGAGTCAGAACCAGCAGTGCAGGGAAGGGAAAGGGACAGACACAGTGACAGTTACACATAACTATAAACCCAGTGAGAATGAGGAATGAATGGATATTGGGGAGTTGTATCAGGAGTCAGAACCAGCAGTGCAGGGAAGGAAGGGACAGACACAGTGACAGTTACACATAACTATAAACCCAGTGAGAATGAGGGATGAATGGATATTGGGGAGTTGTATCAGGAGTCAGAACCAGCAGTGCAGGGAAGGGAAAGGGACAGACACAGTGACAGTTACACATAACTATAAACCCAGTGAGAATGAGGAATGAATGGGTATTGGGGAGTTGTATCAGGAGTCAGAACCAGCAGTGCAGGGAAGGGAAAGGGACAGACAGACACAGTGACAGTTACACATAACTATAAACCCAGTGAGAATGAGGGATGAATGGGTATTGGGAAGCTTAGAATTACATTTCCTATTATTAGACAAAGAACTGTTTTTGGGTAAAGTTCCCCTTTAAATAATTTATATATAATTAGAGAAATAATGTAAAGGACCCTTTAGACAAATACAGAATATTATGATGGGAATTAGAGGCGACTGCAGAGAAGATGCTGTAACTGCCGCCTGGAATCCGGAGCCGGTTGCTTTACCCCAGATAATGTGCGGCAGTCGTGGCAGGCAGCCATCTTGTCCTGTTCCCAGAATGCTTTTCAGAATTAATTACGCCTGTATAAAAAGACTAATGAGTGTCAGCTTCCATGGCCGGGGGGGCTGGAATGGGTAAGTGAATACGGAGAGAACATGTTGCACCGTTTAGTTATCTGGCCTTTCAGCGCCGGTTCGGGGCGATGGGAATGAAAATACCGACACGGTCTCATGTGCGCGAAAGGGCAATTAGTTCTATAAATTCCCTGCGTGTAATTAACGGGGCGATTAGGGTGCTCTGTGGGACAGAGGCAATGTAAGGTCACTGCTGGGGGGCGAGTGATAGTAACAGCGCCCCCTGCTGCTCCCTGTGCTGTGGGGCAGATTTACTAAAAGCCGTAAAAAACTCGACTTTTTTAAATTGTCACTGGAAAAATTGGAAAAGTCATGATTTTCAGACAAAACCAGAAGTTGAAGGAAAGGGGAGGGGCCTCTTCTACACGAAGTCGGCGAGTTTAATCTGGCGAATTGGTGGATTTGGATTTTTAGCCGTTGAGACACAGAGTAAATCTCGGAAAGTCGCGGCGTTTTTTCTCTGTGACTTTTTTGAAAAAAATCTGAATTGAGTTTAAAATAATAAAATCAATGGTTAGTAAATGAGCCCCATAGTAAATCTTGGAAAAATTGCAGCGTTTTTTCTCTGTGACTTTTTGCACCAAGAATTCGATTCGAATTGATGGTTAGTAAATGAGCCCCAGTGTGTTCCCCCCTTTCCCGTCCGGGGGGAATACATTGAATCTCTGTATTCATGGGGTGCTCTCAGGTCTCTGCACCCCGATACAGAAATTTCCCTGCCTTCAGGGTGAGGAGTAAAGTGCAGAAAGCGGGATTGCACCCATTTATTTGCACTTTGCACCCTTCCCCTTCTGTAGTAAATAGCCCCTGAGGTCTTTAAAGGCCAACTTCACCCTACAACTGAAAGAAAATGCAGCTCCCTAATTGCTCCTGTCTGTCCCTTTCTGCCCCGTGGCTCTAACTCATGAGACGTCAGTTCTCCTCCAGGTCTGTTAATTGTCTGATTCAGGAGTCAGAACCAGCAGTGCAGAGAGATATTGCTTTCAATACACTTACAGATACATTTGAAACCACTGAACATGAATCCTTGTATGTGGGAGTCTGGGGGTGGAATCCTTGTTGTGTAACTGCACAATACCCCCCCCCCCGCCGGGACCTTTTGGACTGGGCCTCGGGGAACTGCCCTGGAAATAAGTGTCTTTATTGTTGTAGAATAAATCTCTGTATATTAAGGCGGTGAGATTTTCTCTCCTAACGGAACGTTCCGTAGCACTAAGAGTAGGTACCAAACAGCTAAATAAAGGTTCTTCTAGAATATTCCTGTGGGTACTGAGCTCGTAGCAAACTGCCCAATCAGGTTCTCATTCCAGAACATCATGCATTTATCTATATATATATCAGACTATTAATGGGGACGTCTTGCTCTTTCCTTCCAGTAATATGAGCCGTATATACACCATACAGACCCCACCCCCTTTGACTCTCAGGCCACACCCACTCTTGGCTTCTTTTTGTGATTATAACCAATGAGAAGGCCTAGCCTGCTAGTGAGACAATGGCTGCTCAGACAAGGCAAGAACTGCAGACTGAGCCACAAAGATATAAAGCAAGTGAATTAAACAAATATATATATATGTAGCTCTTCTTATATTTATACAGGGATTATTTGGTCGTTCCCACCAGTCCCACTGGGGTCCCACACAGATGCCGTTCCCTAATGATCCATTAATGGTCCCAACCAGACAGAATGGCAGAGACTGGCGCCAGCAGTTGGCAGTTGATCCCGGGCAGACTGGCTGCCGTATGATTGGGTTTCAGGGAGTCTGCCCAACTGGCGGGTAGTACGGTACCAATCAGTCGGACTCCCCCCCATACAAGGTGGAGTCATTATGGGTCACATCAAAGTGTTTAATTAGAACTCAGCCCCCTAAAAATTAACCCATTGTCTGTTCATTCCTATGGGGGTTTTAGCAGTGTATTTCCTGTATTAAATGGGGCCCATTTACTAATCATCAGATTTTTTTTCCTCATATCAGATTTTTAGCGCTAAAAGCTACAGGGAAAAAACACTGCAACTTTCCTGAGATTTATTCTGCGTCTAAACTACAAAAAATCCAAATCCGCCAATTCGCCGGGTTAAACTCGCTGCGTTCATGTAGGAGCCAATGGCAGAGGCCCCTCCCCTTTTCATTCAACTTCAGTCTTTTGTCTCGAAGTTTTGGATTTTTGACGCAGGATTGTTGTGCGACAACTTGGAAAAGTCACGTTTTTTCGCAATTTGAAAAATACAAGTTTTTGCAGAGAAAAGTCGCAGCGACTTTTCCTATCGGATATTTTTAATTAATGTTTATCCAGGTGAATTGTTGAATTTGGATTTTAGCCATTTAGACGCACAGTAAGGGGCCGATTCATTAAAACACGAGTTCGAATCCCGAATGGGAAAAATTCGGATTGGATACGATAATTTCTGATGATCGCAAATATCATGAAAATGCTTACGAAACAGTCGCATTAGTCACGATAATATCCGAAAGTCACTAAATTTTCGTACCAAACGAGTGTAAACAGTGGCAGAACCTTAGCAAATTTTTCGCGCAAGCGTACGAAAAAGTTGCGCAAACGCGAAAAAATCCATGAAAATACGCTCGGAGTGTTTGTGTCTTAATAAATCTCCCCCTATGTCTTGCAAATGTTTTTTTTTCTACGACTTTTTGTGCTCAAAATTCCATTTTAATTTAAAAATAAACAATAGTAAATGAGCCCCTTATTGTGTGTAATTTCTGTCTGATCCAAACACACGTATGTTATAGTCACGGATATATCTGTTATTACTAGAATATTCTGTATGTAAATAATAAGTGAGGATTTGTCTGTTAAAGGTAAAGCTAAAACAGCGCTTGGGAGAATTTGTGCAGAAATACGTAGAAAGGTTTCTCTGTTGTTCCGGAGAATTCTCCCGGGATAGAAGAACAGAGCGAGGAATTGGGGCCTGAGACGGATACGGATAATTGTGCCAAATCTGTTTGTTATAGAAAAGATGTTGAACTTTGGCTAATTTGTCGGATATTGTGACTGTCGGTGCCGAGTTTGGGGTGCGGCTCTGCCCCGAGGGAGAGACAGTTGCACTGAAATAATAATGTTATTGGGGTGAGAGTGGGGGGCGCCGGTACCCGGGGGCCATTTATCTGCCGTTAGACGAGCAGAACTAATCCTACTTACTGTGCTCTCAGCCCCACATCCCCACGCGTTTCCCCCTTGTGTCCCGGCAGCAACAACTCACATTCAGCAACAGGGAAGAAAGATCTGAATGACTCAAACAAAACCACACAGGAAAGCTGATGTAGCTGAATGGGGGGGGGGAGAATTTGCCGGAATATTTTCATTTCAAAGACGATTTTCCTGCCTCTGTTTGATCAAACTAACGAGAAACTGTCATTGTTCCTGTATAATTATTAATAATGGGGCGGGGCTTTTGTTTTTCTGTGTTTCCAAATATTTGAAGTTTTCTGATCTTGAATTTTTCAACTTCACCGATTGAAAAATAAATGCGTCTGAAAGTGAATTTCAAACCTGAGGTTTCTGAAAAAGTCTGAGATTGTGCGAGTAAAGGAAAGGAGATTTCAGCGCAATTTAGTGATTTTTGGGAATCGACATAAAACTGCGCTGAAGTGAATACAGGTATAGGACCCGTTATCCAGAATGCTTGGGACCAAGGGTATTCCGGAAAAGGGATCTTTCTGTAATTTGGATCTCCATACCTTAAGTCTGCTAAAAAATCAATAAAACATTATTTAACCCCAATAGGGCTGTTTTGCATCCAATAAGGATTATTTATATCTTAGTTGGGATCAATTACAGGTACTGTTTTATTATTACAGAGAAAAGGGAATCATTTAACCATGAAATAAACCCAATAGGGCTGTTCTGCCCCAATAAGGGGTAATTATATCTTAGTTGGGATCAAGTACAGGTAGAAAAGGAATCATTTAACCATTAAAAACCCCAATATGGCTGTCTGCCCCAATAAGGGGTAATTATATCTTAGTTGGGATCAAGTACAGGTACTGTTTTATTATTACAGAGAAAAGGGAATCATTTAACCATTAAATAAACCCAATAGGGCTGTTCTGCCCCAATAAGGGGTAATTATATCTTAGTTGGGATCAAGTACAGGTACTGTTTTATTATTACAGAGAAAAGGAATCATTTAACCATTAAATAACCCCAATATGGCTGTTCTGCCCCATAAGGGGTAATTATATCTTAGTTGGATCAAGTACAGGTACTGTTTTATATTACAGAGAAAAGGGAATCATTTAACCATGAAATAAACCCAATAGGGCTGTTCTGCCCCCAATAAGGGGTAATTATATCTAGTTGGGATCAAGTACAGGTACTGTTTTATTATTACAGAGAAAAGGGAATCATTTAACCATTAAATAAACCCAATAGGGCTGTTCTGCCCCCAATAAGGGGTAATTATATCTTAGTTGGGATCAAGTACAGGTTACTGTTTTATTATTACAGAGAAAAGGGAATCATTTAACCATTAAATAAACCCAATAGGGCTGTTCTGCCCCAATAAGGGGTAATTATATCTTAGTTGGGATCAAGTACAGGTACTGTTTTATTATTACAGAGAAAAGGGAATCCGTTTTAAAATTCGGAATTATTTGATTAAAATGGAGTCTATGGGAGACGGGCTTTCCGTAATTCGGAGCTTTCTGGATAACGGGTTTCCTGATAAGGGGTTCAATACCTGTATAAATATTTTCTACATTTGAATTAATAAATACCAATTTCCGTAGATGTTCCCAGAATATTTCTGTGCGGGGATAGAATAGATCGATGCTTTGCGTTACTTTGGGGCCATTTACTTTGCCATGGATTTTATTTTTCTGATTTGTATTTTTAGATCTAAAAGTTGCAGAAAAAAAAAACGTTTTTCACGGTTTCCTATGTGTCAAAACAACTAAATATCCAAATCCAACAATTCCCCAGCTAAAACCTGCCGAGAAGCCGATGGCCGACGTCCCGGGCGGATTCACTTCTTTTGCTTTGAAACATTAGAGGTTTCAGATTTGTCACTTGGTTTTTGTGCAACAATTCGACAAAGTCACAGTTTTCCTGCGTCAAGTCGAACGTTTTCTGCAGCTTTTTCCCCGGGGGACTTTTTCACTTCAGATTTTTTAGTAAATGTAAGAAATTTGTGGAAAAGGGTTTATTCAAATTTTGAAATAAAAAAAAAAAGAGAAATATTAGAGTTTTAGTGAATCTGCCCCATTGTGTTATTTTAGGGCAGATTTATCTAAATGTGAGTTTAGAGGTTAATACACAAAACTCCCCCACGTTCTATTCATTCCTAGGGGGTTTCTAGAAGTGTATTTATCCCTGGGTGAAAGTTAGAGCTCCCCCGATTGTAGAATGTGGGGGGGGGGGTTTATATATTAAGCTATAAACTCACATTTTGATAAATCTGCCCTAAAATAACACAAAGGGGCAGATTCACTAAAACTCTAACATTTGTCATTTTTTTATTTTTTAAAGTTCAAATAAATGAATTTCCACAAATGTCTGATGTTTACTAAAAAGCCTGAACTGAGAAAGTAGGTGCGAGAAAACGTCACAGAAAAGTTGCAAGTGACACTTTTTTGAATTGTTGCGCCGAAACCTCTGCTCTTTCGAATTGTCACACAAAAAAAAACAACGTCAAAAATCTGAAACCTCTGAAGTTTTGAAGAAAAAGAAGGATCCCCCAGGGAAGGGACATCTGGCTTCTACATTAACACTCGGCAGGGAATTGTCAGATTCGCATTTGTAGACGTTTTGAAGCATAGTAAATCTTTAAAAAGTTGCGACTTTTTTATGCAACTTTTCATGCTAAAAAAAAAAATCAAAATCAAGAAAGAAAAACTTCCGACGGTTATTAAATGCCCCCCCCTCCTTCTCCCTTAGGGAGCCCTTTACTAACCATAAGATTTTTTTTTCTGATTTAGGATTTTTCAGTGCAAAAAAAAAAAACTTGAATTTATTTTTTGAGATTTACTATGTGTCAGAAGGGCTAAAAATCCGAATCCGACAATTCAGCAGAAAAACTTGTGAGTTCATGTAGAAACCAATGGCCGACGTCCCTTCCCTGGAAGATAATTTGAAAAGGTTGTTGTTTTGGAACGACGTATTTATCAATGGGTGAAAGTTACAGTTCACCAGTTGATAAATACGCTTGTCAAAATCCCATAGGAATGAACAGAACGTGGGTTTTTATATATTACGCTCTAAGCTCCCATTTTGATCAATCTGCCCCTGTCTGTGCGACTATTTTTATGTACGGCTGAACCAGAATGCATGAACCTTGGGCGGAACCTGAGGGGGCTACGGGCCCAGTAAGGGATTTAGATCCCACCGCGCTGTGACTTCTGCTTCAGTTTCATCCCAACGCGTTCGCCTCCCCTCGTGCCTCGGATCTTCCCTCGACTGAAGTTTCACTGCTGATTTATTGCCCCTAATTGATTTATAGAGAGAGAATTGGGGCTAAAGGCTTATTCGGCCTCAGAAAAGGAAGAAAATATAAATAAAAAATGTCGATTTAATGTAACTCTGGGGCCTCGGCCATAAAACTTAATGGGAGCGACTGAAATGCGACCTACGCAGGAATAGATTCATCTTTTACGCCAATTATTTCCTCATTTCAGTCAAATCCGAGATAAAAGGAACCATTTTCAGTGCTTTCAGCAGATATTGTTGGAACTAAAATGCAGAATATTTTTCAGGAAAATAGTTTTTCTATGTAAACAAACAAAAAAGATTTTCCCGCTGTGATAAATGCATTGAAACTAATGTACATGAAAGTGCCCCATATTGTGCCGCGGCGCCGCTGCCCCGGGGTAAAGGGTTAATTCCCCTGAGTGTTGGGTTTGGGCAAACGGAGCGGCGCTGGGGCACAGGGTCCCACCTGCCAACAATAACACTTTGCAGCGCAGAACAATATTCCCATTCCGAGCCGCGGCCGTAATCTCATTTAATCCCCACTCTTTATAAACCACATGTCGGGGAGCGAGAGAAATGTCACTGAGCGATGTGGGAAGGATTTATTGAGGATGAGAGGAAGGAAGAGGCGCTCACAGAGCCATTACATTTATATTCCCTCCATAAACCCCCCGCACTGAGCAGCCCCACTCCCAAATGGCGCCTTGTGCTGGGAAACTCTGAGTGTGCCCCGACCTGATGGTTTCTCCTCTGTCTTCTAAGTGTTTCCTTCCTGTTTAGCTCCATTTGTATCATGTACTACTCATGTCCCTACAGAAATAGGGGTTGGTAGCACTAGGTAGGTACCTAATATATAGGGGCAGAGACAGGGGAAAGTGTTGGAAGGGTTACTGCCTGCCCTGCTCTCATTTCCCTACAGAAATAGGGGTTAGTAGCACTAGGTAGGTACCTAATATATAGGGGCAGAGACAGGGGAAAGTGTTGGAAGGGTTACTGCCTGCCCTGCTCTCATTTCCCTACAGAAATAGGGGTTGGTAGCACTAGGTAGGTACCTAATATATAGGGGCAGAGACAGGGGAAAGTGTTGGAAGGGTTACTGCCTGCCCTGCTCTCATTTCCCTACAGAAATAGGGGTTGGTAGCACTAGGTAGGTACATAATATATAGGGGCAGAGACAGGGGAAAGTGTTGGAAGGGTTACTGCCTGCCCTGCTCTCATTTCCCTACAGAAATAGGGGTTGGTAGCACTAGGTAGGTACCTAATATATAGGGGCAGAGACAGGGGAAAGTGTTGGAAGGGTTACTGCCTGCCCTGCTCTCATTTCCCTACAGAAATAGGGGTTGGTAGCACTAGGTAGGTACCTAATATATAGGGGCAGAGACAGGGGAAAGTGTTGGAAGGGTTACTGCCTGCCCTGCTCTCATTTCCCTACAGAAATAGGGGTTGGTAGCACTAGGTAGGTACCTAATATATAGGGGCAGAGACAGGGGAAAGTGTTGGAAGGGTTACTGCCTGCCCTGCTCTCATTTCCCTACAGAAATAGGGGTTGGTAGCACTAGGTAGGTACCTAATATATAGGGACAGGTATGGGACCTGTTATCCAGAATCCAAATAGGGCTGTTCTGCCCCCAATAAGGGGTAATTATATCTTAGTTGGGATCAAGTACAGGTACTGTTTTATTATTACAGAGAAAAGGGAATCATTTAACCATTAAATAAACCCAATAGGGCTGTTCTGCCCCAATAAGGGGTAATTATATCTTAGTTGGGATCAAGTACAGGTACTGTTTTATTATTACAGAGAAAAGGGAATCATTTAACCATTAAATAAACCCAATAGGGCTGTTCTGCCCCCAATAAGGGGTAATTATATCTTAGTTGGGATCAAGTACAGGTACTGTTTTATTATTACAGAGAAAAGGGAATCATTTAACCATTAAATAAACCCAATAGGGCTGTTCTGCCCCAATAAGGGGTAATTATATCTTAGTTGGGATCAAGTACAGGTACTGTTTTATTATTACAGAGAAAAGGGAATCATTTAACCATTAAATAAACCCAATAGGGCTGTTCTGCCCCAATAAGGGGTAATTATATCTTAGTTGGGATCAAGTACAGGTACTGTTTTATTATTACAGAGAAAAAGAAAATTAATTTAAAAAAATTGAATTATTTCATTAGATGGAGTCTATGGGAGAAGGCTTTCCCAAAATTCAGAACTTATCCTATAACCTGTAATATATAGTCAGAGAAATTGCTATTTACCTTTCTTACTATAAGTTGATTTTATATAAAAATTTAAACCAACTTAAACAACAGAATATTTTTTTATTAAGTGCCGAGCTGATAACGGGCAGAATAATAATAATAATTATGGAGTTGGAGCGGAGCAGCTGCCGCGGGATTGGGCAATAGACGTCCCTACAAAATGAGTGTATTTAGGTAAACTGATCCATATTTCATAGCAATTCACAGGAGAACGGGAGCCCCATTTAATTCGGGGTCACAGACTCGTTCTAGTTTTATTGCCGGTTTATGGGAAATTCAATGCATGTGTTTCCATTCAGCAGATGGGCAGCGGCGGTTCCCTCTATACGTCCCTATAATACGAGTTTATGGAAGGGAATGGGTTGTGGGGAATTAGAATGTATAATCCTCATTCTCATTGGGAATCCAAGCTGTCGGCCCCTTTGAAGGAGCGAGAAAGTAAAAGAGCGGCCGGGGGGGGGGGGCTGCGAGAGTTTCCCGCGTAGCCGAGCGGCGCAAAGACAAATCCCTTCCCAAGTGTAACCGTCGCTTCTGTCTATAAAATCTTTTGCCTGTTATTTACATACAATAATACAAATACTTCATATTTCTGTTATTTAGATCGATGGGATTAAAGGGTAACTTCACCAAATTATATTTTAGCAACTTGCGAACTTTGTGAATTTGAGTTTGTTGTTCTAAATCGAATAAACTCACATATCAAACGCTCGTTAGAATAAAAAACTAGTTTTCGGGGTTTTTTTGCACTTAATAAATATCAGACATTCGAGTTTTCCACCGTAACTCGAATTTGAGTTCTTTAACCGCAAAAAAACTTCAATAAAAAAAAAATCAAACTCGACCGCTGATAAATCAATTATGTAATATGTCAGCATGCAATTGGTCTTTATTTCTTTATTTTGGAAGTGTTTGGATTATTATGTTATTTTGTTCGGCAGCTGTCTGTTTTGGAATATCTGCTGTTATCTGGTTGCTAAGGTGCATTTTAACCTAGCAACCATGCGTGCAGATTTGCATCCTGTATCTTGTTATTCTGGGAATTTAAGGTTTTTTTTTATTCTATTTATGTGATTTATACCAACCTTTATAATTTTGAGGCAGGATTTGAAAAAAAAATATTTTGATCCCCAGTATATTATCCAGAAATTTCCCCATATTTATGGCAGTTACTTTGTGTCCCATAGAACATTCTATGGAACAATTCTGAATGTCCAAAGATAAAGTTTTCGTACATTTTCACAACAAGGAATCTTATACCTGTAAAATGTGGCCCCTAATGTGCCCGTGGGTTTGTGGTGCAAAGATTTGATTGGACGGTTGCTGGGAGAGCAATAGAACAATCTACGTATATAGATATATTATTATTCCTTTGGATACTGATGTTGTTGTGCCGTTATTAATTATTCATTTTCTCGGAACAAAATTTGAAATTTTGATTTCAAATTCCCCCTAAATTGGAATTTCTTTTGGGAACTGAAGAGCTGTGAGCACGTGTCTCTCATATGAGGGGGGAGGAGTCACAGGGAAACGAGCAAAGGAAGGAATACTTGCCCTTTAAAGAGGAAAATATATCCCAAACGGCACCGTTGGTCCATAGATATTACCTGGTGTAGCTGCTGTACAGTTCTAATTTCTCGTTGGATCTATTAACCTAAATCTCATGATCCAGAAAATTCCAAATACAATTTCCCATAGGTCGAAAGAATTCCGAATAATAGATCCCCTATATTCAGTTGGTTCAACCCAGACCCACCCCCGGTGAGACCCTAGTGGGCTGCCCTTTCTCAGAGTGACCCACTCTTCCGTAGTGTCATATTCAGCCCCAGAACAGATTAACTGTCAGCTGTGTGGCCAAAAGCCAGTCAGTAGATCCCAGCATTGTCAGTGGATCCCATTTCCGGGCACTTCCCATGATTCAGATTATTAAACTGCTCCGATACCCAAATATTTGTTTTCTCTGGGGGGGATGAGATGACGTTACATGTCCCATTGCCACGTGACACCCCAGGGGGGCGCTTTCGCTTATTAACCCCCGACACCCCTGCTGTAGCACCAAGGGCCAAACCTTAGACAGAAGAGCTCTCATCCCTATGGGAATTTCCATTTCCCAGAGTTCCTGTGTGATTGCTCCAGGGGCAGTAGGTTTGGCCACCTGTCCCTAATGTGCGACTTCCCAGCTTGGATTCATGAGTCGTTACTGCCCGGGCAGGCTCTTCTTACTCTCTGGGTTGCTAATTAGTGCGAAGTAATTCAAACCACCGACACCTTAGCCGCCCAATAAACACCCCCCTTGTCGCCCCAATTTCATTTGCATTTTCAATCAATTGCTTTGTCTCAGCAGGAACTGAATTTAGTGCAGTAATGAGCCCCCCCCCTGCCCCTGCCCCCCCCCTCCGCCCCTGGGGCCCCCCTACAACATAGCGGTGCAGGTATGGAAAGTCACCAAAGAATCAGGGTAGAGACACTTGGCTTTACCCAGAATTCCACTGTGACACAGGTCTGCAGCCAATAGCCACTGCCGCACTGCTGCCTGGGGGGGAAAAAACAACGAATACCCCCCCTCCCTATGGAAATGTGTAAATGCAACGGTAACTGTCTGATTATTAGTTATAGGGGTTGTTCACCCGAGTTAACTTTATAGAGAGTCATATTCTGAGACAATTTGCAATTGGTCTTCATTTTTTATTATTTGTAGTTTTTTAGTTATTTCATTTTCAGTTCAGGAGCTCTCCAGTCTGGAGTTGGTTGGTTGGTTGCTAGGGTCCAAATTACCTTAGCAACCAGGCAGTGGTTTGAATGAGAGCCAGGAATATGAATAGGGGAGGGGCTGAATTGAAAGATAAGGAATAAAAAGTAACAATAACAATAAAACTGGAGCCTCACAGAGCAATAGGGTTTGGCTGCCGGGGTCAGTGACCCCCATTTGAAAGCTGCAAAGAGTCAGGAGAGGAAGGGAAATAACTCAAAAACTATAAAAAAATGAAGACCAATTGAAAAGCTGCTTAGAATTGGACAGTCTAAAACATAGCAGTGGGACAGGGGATTAATGTAAGTGTCAGCCTTGGGCCCCATCCATTATTGCCTTGGCACAGACTGGCGGCTATTGGGGGGTGTTGACATATACGCTTTATATGAGGGGCAGCTGTTTTCCAATTGGATTTTATATGAGAGATTCCAGTGCCGGGGGGAACCATCTGTCCCTGACTGCTGTGAGTGTCGTTTCATGGTGCGTTAGGGAGGAAAGATGCTGCGCTGGGAATTTGATGTCGGAGCCAAACCTGTTTATTATTTCTGCGTCCCAATCCGCCCTGTAATCCTAATAATAATATCTCTGCCAATATACATTCCTACCCCCCCCCCCCCCCCCGGGGTCAGGGACTCAGATACAATCAGTGACAGTTACACATAACTATAAACCCAGTGAGAATGAGGGATGAATGGATATTGGGGAGTTGTATCAGGAGTCAGAACCAGCAGTGCAGGGAAGGGAAAGGGACAGACACAGTGACAGTTACACATAACTATAAACCCAGTGAGAATGAGGAATGAATGGATATTGGGGAGTTGTATCAGGAGTCAGAACCAGCAGTGCAGGGAAGGGAAAGGGACAGACACAGTGACAGTTACACATAACTATAAACCCAGTGAGAATGAGGGATGAATGGATATTGGGGAGTTGTATCAGGAGTCAGAACCAGCAGTGCAGGGAAGGGAAAGGGACAGACACAGTGACAGTTACACATAACTATAAACCCAGTGAGAATGAGGAATGAATGGATATTGGGGAGTTGTATCAGGAGTCAGAACCAGCAGTGCAGGGAAGGGAAAGGGACAGACACAGTGACAGTTACACATAACTATAAACCCAGTGAGAATGAGGAATGAATGGGTATTGGGGAGTTGTATCAGGAGTCAGAACCAGCAGTGCACAGAAGGGAAAGGGACAGACACAGTGACAGTTACACATAACTATAAACCCAGTGAGAATGAGGAATGAATGGATATTGGGGAGTTGTATCAGGAGTCAGAACCAGCAGTGCAGGGAAGGGAAAGGGACAGACACAGTGACAGTTACACATAACTATAAACCCAGTGAGAATGAGGAATGAATGGGTATTGGGGAGTTGTATCAGGAGTCAGAACCAGCAGTGCAGGGAAGGGAAAGGGACAGACACAGTGACAGTTACACATAACTATAAACCCAGTGAGAATGAGGAATGAATGGATATTGGGGAGTTGTATCAGGAGTCAGAACCAGCAGTGCAGGGAAGGGAAAGGGACAGACACAGTGACAGTTACACATAACTATAAACCCAGTGAGAATGAGGAATGAATGGGTATTGGGGAGTTGTATCAGGAGTCAGAACCAGCAGTGCAGAGAAGGGAAAGGGACAGACACAGTGACAGTTACACATAACTATAAACCCAGTGAGAATGAGGAATGAATGGATATTGGGGAGTTGTATCAGGAGTCAGAACCAGCAGTGCAGGGAAGGGAAAGGGACAGACACAGTGACAGTTACACATAACTATAAACCCAGTGAGAATGAGGAATGAATGGATATTGGGGAGTTGTATCAGGAGTCAGAACCAGCAGTGCAGAGAAGGGAAAGGGACAGACACAGTGACAGTTACACATAACTATAAACCCAGTGAGAATGAGGAATGAATGGATATTGGGAGTTGTATCAGGAGTCAGAACCAGCAGTGCAGGGAAGGGAAAGGGACAGACACAGTGACAGTTACACATAACTATAAACCCAGTGAGAATGAGGAATGAATGGATATTGGGGAGTTGTATCAGGAGTCAGAACCAGCAGTGCAGGGAAGGGAAAGGGACAGACAGACACCTGGCAGTGCATGTGAGGGCAGGGGTAGGGAGGGGTAGGGGTAGGGAGGGGTAGGGGCAGGGGTAGGGAGGGGCAGGGGTAGGGAGGGGTAGGGTAGGGAGGGGTAGGGGCAGGGGTAGGGAGGGGTAGGGGCAGGGGTAGGGAGGGGCAGGGGTAGGGAGGGGTAGGGGCAGGGGTAGGGAGGGGTAGGGGTAGGAGGGGTAGGGGTAGGGAGGGGAGGGGGAGGGGTAGGGGGCAGGGGTAGGGAGGGGGAGGGGTAGGGAGGGGTAGGGGTAGGGAGGGGTAGGGGCAGGGGTAAGGGAGGGGCAGGGGTAGGGAGGGGGAGGGGTAGGGGTAGGGAGGGTAGGGGTAGGGGAGGGGTAGGGAGGGGTAGGGAGGGGGAGGGGAGGGGTAGGGAGGGGTAGGGAGGGGTAGGGGCAGGGGTAGGGAGGGGCAGGGGTAGGGAGGGGGAGGGGTAGGGGCAGGGGTAGGGAGGGGTAGGGGTAGGGAGGGGTAGGGGTAGGGGGTAGGGAGGGGTAGGGGCAGGGGTTAGGGAGGGGTAGGGGTAGGAGGGGTTAGGGGCAGGGGTAGGGAGGGGTAGGGGTAGGGAGGGGTAGGGAGGGGGTAGGGGTAGGGAGGGGTAGGGGCAGGGTAGGGAGGGGTAGGGAGGGGTAGGGGCAGGGGTAGGGAGGGGTAGGGGTAGGGAGGGGTAGGGGCAGGGGTAGGGAGGGGTAGGGGCAGGGGTAGGGAGGGGTAGGGAGGGGTAGGGAGGGGCAGGGGTAGAACAGTACATGGAGGTGCCCAGGGATAAGATACCCGATACCCGGTCTCACAGACTTTGCCGATTTTCTGCTGATTGCGGGGGGTAATTATAGAAGGGCAGGGAGCGTTTCCTTTTATAAACCCCTAGGAGGAATTTGTAGAAAAAGTGCCGGTGCCTCGGTGCAATTTTTGGGAATGTTCATAAGCGGCTAAATATAGCGGTGAAGTCAGCATGTTCCTATTAATAAACCCAGAGAGTCTGTGGGGAGTCTGTGTTGCTATCGGGCTGAGCCAGGAGGGACACGGGGCGAGTGCCAGGCTGGAATAAATACGCACAGATACCAGGGGTAGTGGGTGCAGGGCACCTCTGCCCATCAGCAGGGAGTCATACTAACGTTCAGCCCAATGTAGCAAAGAATTTCCACAGACAGACTGCGCCCTACTGAACTGTATTGTGTGTATTGTGTGTATTGCACTGTATTGTGTGTATTGTACTGTATTGTGTGTATTGTACTGTATTGTGTGGGGTTTGTGCTTCAGCTGTCACACTCGGCACTTACACAGATGTGTATTGGCTGCGCCGGAACCAGACATTTGTTTGGATGGGCAGAAACGGTTAAAGAAAAACAGCTGGGGTCACTGATGTTGCTGGGGTCACTGATGTTAGCAACCAGATTCTGTGGTGAGTTTCATATTAAGAGAAGCAGAATAGATGGGTGGAAGGGCAAGAACTGAGGGGAATGTGATAGGGACTTTAGACTGTAAGCTCACTGGGGCAGGGACTGATGGGAATGGGATAGGGACCTTAGATTGTAAGCTCACTGGGGCAGGGGCTGATGGGAATGGGATAGGGACCTTAGATTGTAAGCTCACCGGGGCAGGGACTGATGGGAATGGATAGGGACCTTAGATTGTAAGCTCACTGGGGCAGGGCTGATGGGAATGGGATAGGGACCAGCTCACTGGGGCAGGGCTGATGGGAATGTGATAGGGACCTTAGATTGTAAGCTCACTGGGGCAGGGACTGATGGGAATGGGATAGGACCTTAGATTGTAAGCTCACTGGGGCAGGGACTGATGGGAATGGATAGGACCTTAGATTGTAAGCTCACTGGGGCAGGGCTGATGGGAATGGGATAGGGACCTTAGATTGTAAGCTCACTGGGCAGGGACTGATGGGAATGGGATAGGGACCTTAGATTGTAAGCTCACTGGGGCAGGGACTGATGGGAATGTGATAGGGACCTTAGATTGTAAGCTCACTGGGCAGGGACTGATGGGAATGGGATAGGGACCTTAGATTGTAAGCTCACTGGGCAGGACTGATGGGAACTGTGATAGGGACCTTAGATTGTAAGCTCACGGGGCAGGGACTGAGGGATAGGGACCTTAGATTGTAAGCTCACTGGGGCAGGGACTGATGGGAATGTGATAGGGACCTTAGTATGTAAGCTCACTGGGGCAGGGACTGATGGGAATGGGATAGGGACCTTAGATTGTAAGCTCACTGGGGCAGGGGCTGATGGGAATGGGATAGGGACCTTAGATTGTAAGCTCACTGGGGCAGGGGCTGATGGAATGGGATAGGGACCTTAGATTGTAAGCTCACTGGGGCAGGGGCTGATGGGAATGGGATAGGGGCCTTAGATTGTAAGCTCACTGGGGCAGGGGCTGATGGGAATGTGATAGGGACCTTAGATTGTAAGCTCACTGGGGCAGGGACGGATGGGAATGGGATAGGGACCTTAGATTGTAAGCTCACTGGGGCAGGGGCTGATGGGAATGGGATAGGGACCTTAGACTGTAAGCTCACTGGGGCAGGGACTGATGGGAATGGGATAGGGACCTTAGACTGTAAGCTCACTGGGGCAGTGGCTCCTACGGGGTACAATTGCCAGGAGTTTGTGGGGTTGGGGTGGGTTGGACATGTGTGGGGGTTACAGGGCACGGACTGAGGGATCAGGGGTCTGTTTAGAATTGATCCCGGGATCCTATCAAGGAATCTGCTCAGGAATGTATTTACCCCAAACACTTACCCTCCCATAGAGCTGAGTAGCTAGTTAGCTGCAGGTACAGAGAGCAGTGTAGGCTGCAGAACGCGTTGGGGCTGCTAATGGGCCGAGCAGTATGTGGCATTTATTGGTGCCAAGTTACGGGCCGGACGCCGCTTCCTGGATGTGCGACTGGCGTTTTAGCGCCTGTTCTGGCCGCGCACATACAGTTCTTTTTATCATCACAGTTCCACTTGCACTAAATCTCTGCAGCTCCCGAGCCGTTTTCCCTTTCAGCCTAATGACAGTCTAAGCCCAGTAAATATGTCACCGGAGATCCCGGCTAACTCATTTATCACCGTACTAACTAATTGGAACGACTTGATAATGCCTTATTATATTACTGCGCGGCGGCCAAGAGCCTTCTGCCCCCAAACATTCTGATCCCTCACAGGCGCAGGGTGATTTCTGGGATTCGGCTAATTATATTTTCTACGCACATTCCTTCATCTTGTCCGAGGGTCAGTTCCCTGTATAATACCCCAGAACCCACAGCAGGATAAATACAGTGCCAATTCCATGTATAATACCCCAGAACCCACAGCGGGATAAATACAGTGCCAATTCCATGTATAATACCCCAGAACCCACAGCAGGATAAATACAGTGCCAATTCCATGTATAATACCCCAGAACCCACAGCAGGATAAATACAGTGCCAATTCCATGTATAATACCCCAGAACCCACAGCGGGATAAATACAGCCAATTCCATGTATAATACCCCAGAACCCACAGCAGATAAATACAGCGCCAATTCTATGTATAATATCCCAGAACCCACAGCAGATAAATACAGTGCCAATTCCATGTATAATACCCCAGAACCCACAGCGGGATAAATACAGTGCCAATTCCATGTATAATACCCCAGAACCCACAGCGGGATAAATACAGCCAATTCCATGTATAATACCCCAGAACCCACAGCAGGATAAATACAGTGCCAATTCCATGTATAATACCCCAGAACCCACAGTAGGGGTAAATACAGTGCCAATTCCATGTATAATACCCCAGAACCCACAGCAGGATAAATACAGTGCCAATTCCATGTATAATACCCCAGAACCCACAGCAGGATAAATACAGTGCCAATTCCATGTATAATACCCCAGAACCCACAGCAGGATAAATACAGTGCCAATTCCATGTATAATACCCCAGAACCCACAGTAGGGTAAATACAGTGCCAATTCCATGTATAATACCCCAGAACCCACAGCGGGATAAATACAGGGCCAATTCCATGTATAATACCCCAGAACACACAGCAGGATAAATACAGTGCCAATTCCATGTATAATACCCCAGAACCCACAGCAGGATAAATACAGTGCCAATTCCATGTATAATACCCCAGAACCCACAGCAGATAAATACAGTGCCAATTCCATGTATAATACCCCAGAACCCACAGCAGGATAAATACAGTGCCAATTCCATGTATAATACCCCAGAACCCACAGCAGGATAAATACAGTGCCAATTCCATGTATAATACCCCAGAACCCACAGCGGGATAAATACAGTGCCAATTCCATGTATAATACCCCAGAACCCACAGCGGGATAAATACAGTGCCAATTCCATGTATAATACCCCAGAACCCACAGCAGGATAAATACAGTGCCAATTCCATGTATAATACCCCAGAACCCACAGCAGGATAAATACAGTGCCAATTCCATGTATAATACCCCAGAACCCACAGCAGGATAAATACAGTGCCAATTCCATGTATAATACCCCAGAACCCACAGCAGATAAATACAGTGCCAATTCCATGTATAATACCCCAGAACCCACAGCAGGATAAATACAGTGCCAATTCCATGTATAATACCCCAGAACCCACAGCAGATAAATACAGTGCCAATTCCATGTATAATACCCCAGAACCCACAGCAGGATAAATACAGTGCCAATTCCATGTATAATACCCCAGAACCCCACAGCAGATAAATACAGTGCCAATTCCATGTATAATACCCCAGAACCCACAGCAGATAAATACAGTGCCAATTCCATGTATAATACCCCAGAACCCACAGCAGGATAAATACAGTGCCAATTCCATGTATAATACCCCAGAACCCACAGCAGGATAAATACAGTGCCAATTCCATGTATAATACCCCAGAACCCACAGCGGGATAAATACAGCGCCAATTCCATGTATAATACCCCAGAACCCACAGCAGGATAAATACAGTGCCAATTCCATGTATAATACCCCAGAACCCACAGTAGGATAAATACAGTGCCAATTCCATGTATAATACCCCAGAACCCACAGTAGGATAAATACAGTGCCAATTCCCATCAGCCCCTACCTTTCACATTCCCATCAGCCCCTGCCTATTCCTTTTTTCTCTGTTGCTGAGACCCTAGCTGAATGGGGCCCATCTTTTTTAATCACTCACTGTTCCATATAAGGGTTATATAATAACACGGTGTCTGTAAATGAACTTGAGTTAATTGCTGAAGGACACGTTTTGATGGAGAATTAATGGAAGACTAAGTGGCGTCTTTACTCCCGAATGGGCGGGGCTCTGGAGCTCCACTTGTGACCCGGGGTGAATGTAGAAGTACCGTTCCCTCTCGCTCCATCTATAGACTTGCTCGCTGACCTGTAACATTAACTCCCCTGCTATTGTAGGTTACTGTCGATTTGGGGTTAAAGTTACACGGTAAGTTGAGAATGAGGATGTAAAAGTGAGATATAATTAGCGGGATATTTGGCAGCGAGATTGCAAATGGCATATTTTGTGGGGGGTCTGTATTCCCGGCACAGGTTATATGGTTTGTTATTTCATAGCAATTAACTTGGACAAGAGAGGGGTCTTCAGGCCCAGTGTAGAGAGCAGTGGCCGTCAGCTCCCCTCTCAAAGGTCCAACCTGTGGTCGGGGTCCCCATAACTGCGCCCCTCGTGCCATTGCTCCGCCCTCTGCCCCCCAGTTTGGGAGATACTGGTGTAATTAGTATATGAACATTGAAGGTAGAGACATTCTGACCAACTTGTGAGTTTGCCAACAACACAGCAGTCAGTGGGTTTCCATGGGAGTGTGAAGCTGGCAGGGCGGGTTAGTGCCACGTTACTGCCCCGGGGTCACACAGGCTGCACCGGAGGTCCCGTCAGTCCCCATTCCCTGCAGTAGGGTGGGATCCCTGCCCAATGGACCCTTTAGTGCCAAGTACAGTCTCTCTAGTTTTGGGGCTTTACTAATGTGGGTAAGTGCAATGGTTAGAGGTTTAGGGATGCGCCGAATGCACCAAAGCGTTGGTTAAAGACAAGCGTGAGCTTCTTGTGCGGTGAAGAAAATTTCAACTTCCGTGACAAAAAGTCATGTAATTTGGTTCGGCCAGAGGCAGGGATTTGGCTGAATCCGAATCCTGAACCGAGACCTGGATTCGGCACATCCCTAGTTTGGAGTAAGCTATTGTGGTGGAGGATGCGGGTATTTGTAGGGGATGGGGGGACTGTAAGGGGCTGATGAGACGGTTGTGCTGAGTCTGGAGCTTCCCTCTCTCCTAGCGACGAGGGCAGATTCCGTATCAGACAGACATTTTGGTTTGACTCCTACTGGCGACATTTTTGCCCCTTGGGCTGCGTCATTACATCTTCCAGAACCCCACGGGCACCACATTTATCCTATAGTTTCTGTGGGACAGGGGCTGGTACTGCTGGGCACGGCTGGCAGTGCCAAACACATAAAAGCCTGGCAATGGCAGCAGGCCAGTCAGGGGATTGGAGCTTTGGGGCAATGACAGATGTTTTTGTACTTTTGTTGTGGGACAATGTTCCAAGATAAATATATTTTCAGGCGGAGGTGTTAACGCGCTGCCACGGGACTTGTTTATTGCCGGGGAGCTTAACGTTTACTCCAGCGGAATGAGATTTTTCTGCACGACGCCCGGGCATTCTGGGAAAATGGGCTCTTGGCTACAGAGGTGCAAACTACTGTCTGTGTCTGTGCGGCTACAGAATCCAGCCAACGTTTTGCCAAAATCAGTTTTGCGTATTTTCTGGCATTTTGTAGGCAAAAAATTTTTGTGGGTAACAAATAGCACCGTGTGTCCTAATGCAGCTGTACCCTGGGTAACAAGACTTGCAGATGATAATGGGTTAATATAACAACCCCCAGGGCAACATAGGGCTCATGGCTGCAGAAGCTAATGGGTTAATTTAATAGACCCCAGTGCAACACAGGGCTATGGCTGCAGAAGCTAATGGGTTAATTTATCAGCCCCCAGGGCAACACAGGGCTTATGGTTGAAGAAGCTAATGGGTTAATTTAATAGCCCCCAGGGCAACACAGGGCTCATGGCTGCAGAAGCTAATGGGTTAATTTATCAGCCCCCAGGGCAACACAGGGCTATGGCTGCGGAAGCTAATGGGTTAATTTATCAGCCCCCAGGGCAACACAGGGCTATGGCTGCAGAAGCTAATGGGTTAATTTAATAGCCCCCGGGGCAAGACAGGGCTATGGCTGCAGAAGCAGAGAGATGTCAGTGGGACAGAAGGAATTTGTCGGTGTGGGCACAAAACATTCCCGGCTGGGCCGGCAACTCCTGACCTTTCTCAGGGCCCCGGTTGGAAGCTGCTTGTCATCTTGTGTGTGTGGGGGGGAAACATCTCCAATTTGGGGGGTTAACGTGGCATTTAAGTAGGTGCAACCAGTGCCCCCGGGTGTCATTATATACAGGAATGGAGCATTTGGGCTCATTTTGGGGGGTTAATTCTCCCCCCGTCGTTATTATTCTCGCCAATCACTGCGCAGCGCTCAGAGCTTTGACCCTTTCTGTGCCAGTGCCGGTCAGTCTCCCTGGTTATTGGGAAGACAATGTCCCTTTGTGCGGCTCCCAAACAGAGCGGCTATTCAGGCGCAGAGTTGGCAGGGTGCTGGGCAGTGACTGCAATGCGGAAACTAATGGAATAAAAAATAATGTTAATACATACGGACACGGCAGCAGGAACGCTCGCCGTCCCACGGAATAAATTGTAAATAACCCAGCGCTCTAACCGAGAGATTCCCACATTCCTCTGGCACAGAGACACGCCAGCAGGCAATCATGGGGCCAGGTGTTCTGAATTATTGTAGTTCTGTATCTGTGCCCATTTGGTGCCAGCGACCAGAGCGGCCATTATCTATTCTGTCACAGTGGCACAGATCCTATCTGATCCCCCCATTGTAAGCAGCAGTCCTGCCCTGCTTTATGGCTGAGATTCTAGCTATCTGTATAACAGAACATTCTGTCACAGTGGCACAGATCCTATCTGATCCCCCCATTGTAAGCAGCAGTCCTGCCCTGCTTTATGGCTGAGATTCTAGCTATCTGTATAACAGAGCATTCTGTCACAGTGGCACAGATCCTATCTGATCCCCCCATTGTAAGCAGCAGTCCTGCCCTGCTTTATGGCTGAGATTCTAGCTATCTGTATAACAGAGCATTCTGTCACAGTGGCACAGATCCTATCTGATCCCCCCATTGTAAGCAGCAGTCCTGCCCTGCTTTATGGCTGAGATTCTAGCTATCTGTATAACAGAGCATTCTGTCACAGTGGCACAGATCCTATCTGATCCCCCCATTGTAAGCAGCAGTCCTGCCCTGCTTTATGGCTGAGATTCTAGCTATCTGTATAACAGAGCATTCTGTCACAGTGGCACAGATCCTATCTGATCCCCCCATTGTAAGCAGCAGTCCTGCCCTGCTTTATGGCTGAGATTCTAGCTATCTGTATAACAGAGCATTCTGTCACAGTGGCACAGATCCTATCCGATCCCCCCATTGTAAGCAGCAGTCCTGCCCTGCTTTATGGCTGAGATTCTAGCTATCTGTATAACAGAGCATTCTGTCACAGTGGCACAGATCCTATCTGATCCCCCCATTGTAAGCAGCAGTCCTGCCCTGCTTTATGGCTGAGATTCTAGCTATCTGTATAACAGAGCATTCTGTCACAGTGGCACAGATCCTATCTGATCCCCCCATTGTAAGCAGCAGTCCTGCCCTGCTTTATGGCTGAGATTCTAGCTATCTGTATAACAGAGCATTCTGTCACAGTTCCTATCCCCCCCATTGTAAGCAGCAGTCCTGCCCTGCTTTATGGCTGAGATTCTAGCTATCTGTATAACAGAGCATTCTGTCACAGTGGCACAGATCCTATCTGATCCCCCCCCCATTGTAAGCAGCAGTCCTGCCCTGCTTTATGGCTGAGATTCTAGCTATCTGTATAACAGAGCATTCTGTCACAGTGGCACAGATCCTATCTGATCCCCCCCATTGTAAGCAGCAGTCCTGCCCTGCTTTATGGCTGAGATTCTAGCTATCTGTATAACAGAGCATAATACGCTCTCTATTTCAGCCCAACCATATACACAACCAGATGAGTAGACATACAGTAGCTCATTGCTAGGTGCAGAGAGTCGTTCATGTCACAGAGGAGGTGTGTGTTTGGTTTGTTATGTTGTGAGAATTAAAAGAATTGATAAATTAGTACTGAGATGTGAAAAAAGGCAAAATGCCTTTTACTTTGCCTTTAAATAAATGTCATTGCGGTGGGTGGGCTTCTGGCTATTAGCCCCTCTGTCGGGAGGTGGGCACTTGCACTCAGTATAATACATAACTTACCCCACAGTGTGAGGCCCCAGTGCCCTGCTGTTTGTCACATCCCGAGCCCCCACTCATACGTTCCCAGCGCTCTCCTGACAGCTCTTATCTTGGTTGCTGCCCGGTCACAAGGGCCAAAGTGATAAGGGGGCCACTCAGACCCAGATAACCGCTGTCGGAATTCCTGCCTATTTTTGGCTCGAGCACCTTTGTGCAGAGACTGAGAGGGAGCGGAGGAGAGAAAGCTGAGTGGGTCGGCCATGGGTCGGACACTGACCCCGCAGGCCTGTAGTTCCATGTAATGGGGG
Source organism: Xenopus tropicalis (assembly GCF_000004195.4). NCBI lineage: Eukaryota > Metazoa > Chordata > Amphibia > Anura > Pipidae > Xenopus > Xenopus tropicalis. Next base: position 2,771,184 of record NC_030683.2, on the reverse strand, counting down.
GATTGATGCCACAATGGCTGGGCAGCCGGACACCCGTGAGGAAAACTCACATTTATTGGAAGGTCCCGTATGATGGAGTGAAGCCAACGGAGCGCAATCGGATGGGTTTGGACGCACCGTCTGCACAGGCCGTAGGATCAGGATTCGCTCGCTGCGGCACCGGTGGGTTTTAACAAGTTCAAGTTCAAGCATACGGCACCTATTGTCCCCTGGCATTAGCCTGGCATACACTTTGGGTCAGGGCTATGGGCCTTCTGGGCTGAGTGAGCACAGTGTAGTAGTTACAGGGCTCCGTGTGTCAGATGAGAAGGTTCAGCGGTGCCGTGTCTCTGTATATAGTATATATATATATATATATAGTATAGTGTATAAATAGTGTTTACACGGAGCTCCACGTCCTTTGTACCCACCTATGGCTGTTCTATAATGGTAATAGGTGGTTTTTACTCCCATATGTACTAAGTTTGCCCAGGAGTAGTAACCAGTAGCAGCCAATAAGATGTGTGCTTTTAAACATGTGACCCGTAAATGCTTCCTGCTATAGGTTACTGCTCCTGGGCAAACTTAGTGCCCTTTACTACATAACCCCCTTAGTGTGATGGAGACATTGATATTATTATTATTATTATTTTGTGGTTTTTCAGTTATGTAGCTTTTAGTTTAGGAGCTCTCCAGTTTGGCATTTCAGCAGCATCTGGTTGCTAGGGTCTTGTTTACCTTAGCGACCAGGCAGTGGTGTGAATGAGAGACAGGCATATGAGTAGAACAGGGACTGAATAAAAAGATAAGAAATAAAAAGCAACAATACAAATATAATTGTGGCCTCAAAGAGAAAAAGTGTGTTGGTTGCCGGGGTCAGTGACCCCCATGTGACAGATGGAAAGATGTAGACAAAGTAGGCAAATAATTCAAAAACTATAGAAATTAAACAATGGAGACCAATTACAAAGTTGCTAGGAATAGGGCATTCTATGACAAAAACTGGTGATCCCGCCCCTTTCAGCTTCAACCCATTTCTGGGTCCAAAAATGCCAAAGTTTCTTCCAAAACCAGAAGTTGTGGGAATTGTATCACATGTGCGTCTGTGGGAAAGTAACAACCGAAGTCAAACTGGTTTCCCATCTCGTCCCACAACGTTTGCTAAATAACAGGAGGGAATGATAAATATGGGATGATACGTATGTGTTGCCGTTGGATACAAGGAGCTCAGTCTGTAACTTCTTCTGACAATTTGATGTTTTCCCTGGTGACACAATGTGACAAAAGCCACTTTTCTCTCCGGCTTCGCTGGGTCTGTCCCTTAGGGAGGAAGATTAGTCGGCAGCAGTAAATCTTCACTACTGGGGGCAACTAATCTCCCTGAAATGCCTCCCTCTAGTGAGAGAGTAAATCACCGTTGGGGGGGGGGGGGTAAACGTGTCGCGTTCCTTGTAAGGCAACTTGATGTGACTTGGGAAAACCAAAGCAACGTGTATACTGTCCCACCGGCCACCTGTTGGCCTTCTGTATTTATTTATTATAGTTTTTACATTTATTGCCTTCTTCCAGCTCATTGCAGCTTTCAAATGGGGGTCGCTGACCCCGGCAGCCAAACCCTATTGCTCTGTGAGGCTCCAGTTTTATTGTTATTGTTACATTTTATTCCTTATCTTTCTATTCAGCCCCTCCCCTATTCATATACCTGTCTCTCATCCAAACCCCTACCTAGTTACTAAGGTAAATTGGACCCTAGCAACCAGATAAATGCTGAATCTCCAAACTGGAGAGCTGCTGAACAAAAAGTAAAATAATTTTGCACAAAATTGCAAGTTGTCTCAAAATATTACTGTCTACATCATACTCAAATTTAACTTATAGGTGACCAGACCCTTTAATGCCTCAGATGGAGCAGTGCAGGGGAATGGGCGCCATGGAGCCAAATATTCCCTTTTACCATGGGGCTGGGATGGTCTCTGGGCCACCCAAGGCAACTGCTGGTTCTGACTCCTGATACAACTCCCCAATACCCATTCATTCCTCATTCTCACTGGGTTTATAGTTATGTGTAACTGTCACTGTGTCTGTCCCTTTCCCTTCCCTGCACTGCTGGTTCTGACTCCTGATACAACTCCCCAATATCCATTCATTCCTCATTCTCACTGGGTTTATAGTTATGTGTAACTGTCACTGTGTCTGTCCCTTTCCCTTCCCTGCACTGCTGGTTCTGACTCCTGATACAACTCCCCCAATATCCATTCATTCCTCATTCTCACTGGGTTTATAGTTATGTGTAACTGTCACTGTGTCTGTCCCTTTCCCTTCCCTGCACTGCTGGTTCTGACTCCTGATACAACTCCCCAATATCCATTCATTCCTCATTCTCACTGGGTTTATAGTTATGTGTAACTGTCACTGTGTCTGTCCCTTTCCCTTCCCTGCACTGCTGGTTCTGACTCCTGATACAACTCCCCAATATCCATTCATTCCTCATTCTCACTGGGTTTATAATTATGTGTAACTGTCACTGTGTCTGTCCCTTTCCCTTCCCTGCACTGCTGGTTCTGACTCCTGATACAACTCCCCAATATCCATTCATTCCTCATTCTCACTGGGTTTATAGTTATGTGTAACTGTCACTGTGTCTGTCCCTTTCCCTTCCCTGCACTGCTGGTTCTGACTCCTGATACAACTCCCCAATACCCATTCATCCCTCATTCTCACTGGGTTTATAGTTATGTGTAACTGTCACTGTGTCTGTCCCTTTCCCTTCCCTGCACTGCTGGTTCTGACTCCTGATACAACTCCCCAATACCCATTCATCCCTCATTCTCACTGGGTTTATAGTTATGTGTAACTGTCACTGTGTCTGTCCCTTTCCCTTCCCTGCACTGCTGGTTCTGACTCCTGATACAACTCCCCAATATCCATTCATCCCTCATTCTCACTGGGTTTATAGTTATGTGTAACTGTCACTGTGTCTGTCCCTTTCCCTTCCCTGCACTGCTGGTTCTGACTCCTGATACAACTCCCCAATACCCATATGCGGGCCGGTGGGGTTGGGAGGGGGTGTTGCTTTAGGGACAGTTGTCGCGCTGCTGCTTTTAACACATTGGAAGGTCCGATTGCTGCGTTTCGCTCTGTCAGTTGATTTGCTGATCGGTCGGGTCCAGCAGTTCTGGATGTGTGAATAATATGACATTGTGGGTGCTGTCTCGGCGAGATGGTGACACTCCTCCTCGTGATTGGAGCTCACATTCCCAGCCCCGTCAGCGCTTTCCCGAAAGGTTACGGTACATTGAGTTAGAGGGGGGAATGTAGGTGCAAGTTGTTCCTTCTTGTCGCTCACAGCGAATCCAATGAGAGGCAGAATGAAGCCGCAGCTGCTTTGATTTAGCTGGAACCCTGGGGTATCTCTCTGGGGTATCTCTCTGGGGTATCTCTCTGGGGTATCTCTCTGGGGTATCTCTCTGGGGTATCTCCCTGGGGTATCTCCCTGGGGTATCTCCCTGGGGTATCTCTCTGGGGTATCTCTCTGGGGTATCTCCCTGGGGTATCTCTCTGGGGTATCTCCCTGGGGTATCTCCCTGGGGTATCTCCCTGGGGTATCTCCCTGGGGTATCTCTCTGGGGTATCTCTCTGGGGTATCTCCCATGCTTATAAATGCCCCAGATTATGCCCCCATTGCCTTGATTTCTGTGTGGGGCAGAAGTTTCCACCCCTTGATACAAAGCCAACAAATGGCAGAATGTCCTTAATCGTTTTCATTTAATTACTGTAATTTAAACAGGGCCCAATGGCCGCCGTGGGGCTCAGGGGAGAGGAATCCTCGGCCTTTAATGGTTCCCGAATGGTTTGATTCATTAGGGGAAGCGCTTTGTCCAATTAGTGCAACTGTCACCCTGGTGTTTGTTAGTCCGACACTTGGGCTTCTGTGTCAGTGTTGTGTCTTCTACTGTCAGTTTGCTGCTCTGTAATAAACATCTGTTCCATCAGCCCCTGTCCCAGTGAGCTTACAATCTAAGGTCCCTATCCCATTCCCATCATTCCCTGCCCCAGTGAGCTTACAATCTAAGGTCCCTATCCCATTCCCATCAGCCCCTGCCCCAGTGAGCTTACAATCTAAGGTTCCTATCCCATTCCCATCAGTCCCTGCCCCAGTGAGCTTACAATCTAAGGCCCCTATCCCATTCCCATCAGCCCCTGCCCCAGTGAGCTTACAATCTAAGGTTCCTATCCCATTCCCATCAGCCCCTGCCCCAGTGAGCTTACAATCTAAGGCCCCTATCCCATTCCCATCATTCCCTGCCCCAGTGAGCTTACAATCTAAGGTTCCTATCCCATTCCCATCATTCCCTGCCCCAGTGAGCTTACAATCTAAGGTCCCTATCCCATTCCCATCAGCCCCTGCCCCAGTGAGCTTACAATCTAAGGTTCCTATCCCATTCCCATCAGCCCCTGCCCCAGTGAGCTTACAATCTAAGGCCCCTATCCCATTCCCATCAGCCCCTGCCCCAGTGAGCTTACAATCTAAGGTCCCTATCACATTCCCATCAGCCCCTGCCCCAGTGAGCTTACAATCTAAGGTCCCTATCCCATTCCCATCAGTCCCTGCCCCAGTGAGCTTACAATCTAAGGTCCCTATCCCATTCCCATCAGCCCCTGCCCCAGTGAGCTTACAATCTAAGGCCCCTATCACATTCCCATCAGTCCCTGCCCCAGTGAGCTTACAATCTAAGGTCCCTATCCCATTCCCATCAGTCCCTGCCCCAGTGAGCTTACAATCTAAGGTCCCTATCCCATTCCCATCAGTCCCTGCCCCAGTGAGCTTACAATCTAAGGTCCCTATCCCATTCCCATCAGTCCCTGCCCCAGTGAGCTTACAATCTAAGGTCCCTATCACATTCCCATCAGTCCCTGCCCCAGTGAGCTTACAATCTAAGGTCCCTATCCCATTCCCATCAGTCCCTGCCCCAGTGAGCTTACAATCTAAGGTCCCTATCACATTCCCATCAGTCCCTGCCCCAGTGAGCTTACAATCTAAGGTCCCTATCACATTCCCATCAGTCCCTGCCCCAGTGAGCTTACAATCTAAGGTCCCTATCCCAGTTACACACAGTAGGCCAGCTCTATCAGGAGCCTGTAGGTATTTGGGATTGTGGAAGGAAAGAGAAGTGCCCAGAGGAAATCCGTGCCAGGGTAGAACATTTACATTCCTTGCCGGAACTGAACCCAGGACTGCGGCTCTGTTGTTCCATTTGCAGCACAGATCAGTCGGTGCCAGAGGTAATTCCAGGGGTCTCTTGTTACCATGTTAGTAATTGCTCCCAGTTCAGACCAGAGCAGGGTTGGAGGCTGCACTGGTTCCCACTACAGGTTGCAATGGGGCAGGTATGGGGGTACCGTTGGGACTGGTATCAATTCACGCTCAGTTGTTGATCCGTTTAACCCCTGTGTATATATAAACCAGCCCTGTAGCCACGAGGGCCACAATACACAATAGTAGAACAGAGAAGACGGTGCGTTGGCCCTTTAATGCCGTTTGTATTGGAAAAGTTGGCGTGAGAGGAAAATAAAAGAGAGGAAGCTGCCGAGACAGAAATGCTTTGCCCTTTGCAGCTGTCGCCCTCGCTGTGTATCTGCCCCGTCCTCTCTACTGATACCCTGAAATCTTCCCTGCAGGGCTGTGCCAGGCCTCAACGCTGAAATGCCAGTTACTTCTGTCCCGTACTGCCATGCCTACCCCGTGCCCCCATGCCTACCCCGTGCCCCCGTGCTGCCATGCCTACCCTGTGCCGCCATGCCTACCCTGTGCCCCCGTGCCGCCATGCCTACCCTGTGCCCCCGTGCTGCCCTGCCTACCCTGTGCCCCCGTGCCGCCATGCCTACCCTGTGCCCCCGTGCTGCCATGCCTACCCTGTGCCCCCGTGCTGCCATGCCTACCCTGTGCCCCCGTGCCGCCATGCCTACCCTGTGCCCCCGTGCTGCCATGCCTACCCTGTGCCCCCGTGCCGCCATGCCCTACCCTGTGCCCCCGTGCTGCCATGCCTACCCTGTGCCCCCGTGCTGCCATGCCTACCCTGTTCCGCCATGCCTACCCTGTGCCGCCATGCCTACCCCGTGCTGCCATGCCTACCCTGTGCCCCCGTGCTGCCATGCCTAACCTGTGCCGCCATGCCTACCCTGTGCCGCCATGCCTACCCTGTGCCGCCATGCCTACCCTGTGCCGCCATGCCTACCCTGTGCCGCCATGCCTACCCTGTGCCCCCATGCCGCCATGCCTACCCCGTGCCTCTGTGCTGCCATGCCTACCCTGTGCCCCCATGCCGTCATGCCTACCCCGTGCCTCTGTGCTGCCATGCCTACCCCCCCCTGCCCCCGTGCTGCCATGCCTACCTCGTGCCCCCGTGCTGCCATGCCTACCCTGTTCCGCCATGCCTACCCTGTGCTGCCATGCCTACCCTGTGCTGCCATGCCTACCCTGTGCCGCCATGCCTACCCTGTGCCGCCATGCCTACCCTGTGCCCCCATGCCGCCATGCCTACCCCCTGCCCCCGTGCTGCCATGCCTACCTCGTGCCCCCGTGCTGCCATGCCTACCCTGTGCTGCTATGCCCCCATGCCTACCCTGTGCCCCGTGCCGCCATGCCTACCCCGTGCTGCCATGCCTACCCTGTGCCCCCGTGCCACCATGCCTACCCCGTGCCCCCGTGCCGCCATGCCTACCCCGTGCCCCCGTGCCACCATGCCTACCCTGTGCCCCTGTGCTGCCATGCCTACCCTGTGCCCCCATGCCACCATGCCTACCCTGTGCCCCCGTGCCGCCATGCCTACCCCGTGCCCCCGTGCTGCCATGCCTACCCTGTGCCGCCATGCCTACCCCATGCTGCCATGCCACCTTGCCTACCCCATGCTGCCATGCCACCGTGCCTACCCCATGCTGCCATGCCACTGTGCCTACCCCATGCTACCATGCCACTGTGCCTACCCCATGCTGCCATGCCATTGTGCCTACCCCATGCTGCCATGCCACTGTGCCTACCCCGTGCTGCCATGCCACTGTGCCTACCCCGTGCTGCCATGCCACTGTGCCTACCCCGTGCTGCCATGCCACTGTGCCTACCCCATGCTGCCATGCCACTGTGCCTACCCCATGCTGCCATGCCACTGTGCCTACCCGTGCTGCCATGCACTGTGCCTACCCCGTGCTGCCATGCCACTGTGCCTACCCGTGCTGCCATGCCCCCGTGCCATGCCACTGTGCCTACCCCGTGCTGCCATGCCACTGTGCCTACCCCGTGCTGCCATGCCACTGTGCCTACCCCGCTGCCCTGTGCCCCTGCTGCATGCCACTGTGCCTACCCCGTGCTGCCATGCCACTGTGCCTACCCCGTGCTGCCATGCCACTGTGCCTACCCGTGCTGCCATGCCACTGTGCCTACCCTGTGCTTGCCATGCCACTGTGTTTACCCCGTGCTGCCATGCCACTGTGCCTACCCCATGCTGCCATGCCACTGTGCCTACCCCATGCTGCCATGCCACTGTGCCTACCCCGTGCTGCCATGCCACTGTGTTTACCCCATGCTGCCATGCCACTGTGCCTACCCATGCTTCCATGCCACTGTGCCTACCCCGTGCTGCCATGCCACTGTGCCTACCCCATGCTGCCATGCCACTGTGCCTACCCCGTGCTGCCATGCCACTGTGCCTACCCCGTGCTGCCATGCCACTGTGCCTACCCCGTGCTGCCATGCCACTGTGCCTACCCCATGCTGCCATGCCACTGTGCCTACCCATGCTGCCATGCCACTGTGCCTACCCCATGCTGCCATGCCACTGTGCCTACCCCATGCTGCCATGCCTACCCTGTGCTGCCATGCACTGTGCCTACCCCATGCTGCCATGCCACTGTGCCTACCCCATGCTGCCATGCCACTGTGCCTACCACGTGCTGCCATGCCACTGTGCCTACCCCATGCTGCCATGCCTACCCCGTGCTGCCATGCCACTGTGCCTACCCCATGCTGCCATGCCACTGTGCCTACCCCATGCTGCCATGCCTACCCCGTGCTGCCATGCCACTGTTCCTACCCCATGCTGCCATGCCACTGTGCCTACCCCATGCTGCCATGCCACTGTGCCTACCCCATGCTGTCATGCCACTGTGCCTACCCCATGCTGCCAAGCCTACCCCGTGCTGCCATGCCACTGTGCCTACCCCATGCTGCCATGCCACTGTGCCTACCCCATGCTGCCATGCCACTGTGCCTACCCCGTGCTGCCATGCCACTGTGCCTACCCCATGCTGCCATGCCACTGTGCCTACCCCATGCTGCCATGCCACTGTGCCTACCCCATGCTGCCATGCCACTGTGCCTACCCCATGCTGCCATGCCACTGTGCCTACCCCATGCTGCCATGCCACTGTGCCTACCCCATGCTGCCATGCCACTGTGGCCTTACCCCGTGCTGCCATGCCACTGTGCCTACCCGTGCTGCCATGCCACTGTGCCTACCCCGTGCTGCCATGCCACTGTGCCTACCCCGTGCTGCCATGCCACTGTGCCTACCCCATGCTGCCATTGCCACTGTGCCTACCCCATGCTGCCATGCCTACCCTGTGCTGCCATGCCACTGTGCCTACCCCATGCTGCCATGCCACTGTGCCTACCCCATGCTGCCATGCCACTGTGCCTACCACGTGCTGCCATGCCACTGTGCCTACCCCATGCTGCCATGCCACTGTGCCTACCCCATGCTGGCCCATGCCTACCCCGTGCTGCCATGCCACTGTGCCTACCCCATGCTGCCATGCCACTGTGCCTACCCCATGCTGCCATGCCACTGTGCCTACCCCATGCTGCCATGCCACTGTGCCTACCCCATGCTGCCAAGCCTACCCCGTGCTGCCATGCCCACTGTGCCTACCCCATGCTGCCATGCCACTGTGCCTACCCCATGCTGCCATGCCACTGTGCCTACCCCATGCTGCCATGCCACTGTGCCTACCCCATGCTGCCATGCCTACCCCGTGCTGCCATGCCACTGTGCCTACCCCATGCTGCCATGCCACTGTGCCTACCCCATGCTGCCATGCCACTGTGCCTACCCCATGCTGCCATGCCACTGTGCCTACCCCATGCTGCCATGCCACTGTGCCTACCCCATGCTGCCATGCCACTGTGCCTACCCCATGCTGCATGCCACTGTGCCTACCCCATGCTGCCATGCCACTGTGCCTACCCCATGCTGCCATGCCACTGTGCCTACCCCATGCTGCATGCCACTGTGCCTACCCGTGCTGCCATGCCACTGTGCCTACCCATGCTGCCATGCCACTGTGCCTACCCCGTGCTGCCATGCCACTGTGCCTACCCCATGCTGCCATGCCACTGTGCCTACCCCCATGCTGCCATGCCACTGTGCCTACCCCATGCTGCCATGCCACTGTGCCTACCCCATGCTGCCATGCCTACCCCATGCTGCCATGCCACTGTGCCTACCACGTGCTGCCATGCCACTGTGCCTACCCCATGCTGCCATGCCACTGTGCCTACCCCATGCTGCCATGCCACTGTGCCTACCCCATGCTGCCATGCCACTGTGCCTACCACGTGCTGCTGTGAAGCTGTTTTGTCACATAGTAAATCTTGAAAAATGTGTGACTTTTTTTCTGCCCTAAAAAATCCTAATTGGAAAAATTAAAATCTGAGAATTTGTAAATGGCCCCTGAGAATTGGACACCTCCTTTTTGCCCCTTTGGGGGGGAGTCTGTGGCAAACCTTCTGGGAAGTCATTCTATGCATTATACTAATAGGAATTTCAAGATGAAAATAAGCAGTAACCCATGGCGACCAATCAAATTCTTTCTACCTGCAGCTGGCTGAAAAAAGCAAATTGCTGATTGGTAACTGCCCAGGGGCAAATTTACCCAGTGTTGATAAATGAGCCCCAATGGCGCTGAGACGGGCGGCGGGGCTCCTGGAATGACGAGCGAGCGCTTTGGGAGTCGTTGCATTCTGGGTATAATCTCTCAGTATAAATCTATGTAGCGCATAAAGCAGCCGTAGCAACGGCCCCTCGCTGCGACACATCCCGTATTTACCAAGGATAGATTGCGCCGTATGTTGCAGAGAAACATGCGGAAATAATCACTTTGCCGGTGAAACCGATTCTCCGCTGAATATCTGTATTTCTCAACTGTCGCATCACAGACATGTTTATTCCCCAGAATTTACGATCTTCAAATCTGCGCGTGGAATGGATGGGTCCCCGGGGGGGTACAGGGTATCATTGCGCGGCACAGTTGCTCTTCCCCGGGGGACATCTGTCCCGTCGCTCACAGGATTTATAGGTGCGGCTGCCCCATGCTCCCAGAGACGGATACACACGGGGTTAAAGGGAACTGTCACTCAAACAAACCAGGCTGAGGCCTAATTATTCTGTATCACAAGTAGATTTTAGCAATAGGGTTAGTATTAGGGTTAGCATTAGGGTTAGTATTAGGGTTAGCATTAGGGTTAGTATTAGGGTTAGCATTAGGGTTAGTATTAGGGTTAGTATTAGGGTTAGTATTAGGGTTAGCATTAGGGTTAGTATTAGGGTTGGCATTAGGGTTAGTATTAGGGTTAGTATTAGGGTTGGCATTAGGGTTAGTATTAGTGTTAGTATTAGGGTTAGTATTAGGGTTAGTATTAGGGTTAGTATTAGGGTAGTATAGGTTAGCATTAGGGTTAGCATTAGGGTTAGCATTAGGGTTAGCATTAGGGTTAGCATTAGGGTTAGCATTAGGGTTAGCATTAGGGTTAGCATTAGGGTTAGCATTAGGGTTAGCAGTAGGGTTAGCATTAGGGTTAGCATTAGGGTTAGTATTAGGGTTGGCATTAGGGTTAGCATTAGGGTTGGCATTAGGGTTGGCATTAGGGTTGGCATTAGGGTTGGCAGTAGGGTTAGCAGTAGGGTTAGCAGTAGGGTTAGCAGTAGGGTTAGCAATAGGGTTAGCATTAGGGTTAGCAGTAGGGTTAGCAGTAGGGTTAGCAGTAGGGTTAGCAGTAGGGTTAGCAGTAGGGTTAGCATTAGGGTTATCCGTAGGGTTAGCATTAGGGTTAGCAGTAGGGTTAGCATTAGGGTTATCCGTAGGGTTAGCAGTAGGGTTAGCATTAGGGTTAGCAGTAGGGTTAGCAGTAGGGTTAGCAGTAGGGTTAGCAGTAGGGTTAGCATTAGGGTTAGCAGTAGGGTTAGCAGTAGGGTTAGCAGTAGGGTTAGCAGTAGGGTTAGCAATAGGGTTAGCATTAGGGTTATCCGTAGGGTTAGCATTAGGGTTAGCAGTAGGGTTAGCATTAGGGTTAGCAGTAGGGTTAGCAGTAGGGTTAGCATTAGGGTTAGCAGTAGGGTTAGCATTAGGGTTAGCAGTAGGGTTAGCAGTAGGGTTAGCAGTAGGGTTAGCATTAGGGTTATCCGTAGGGTTAGCAGTAGGGTTAGCATTAGGGTTAGCAGTAGGGTTAGCATTAGGGTTAGCATTAGGGTTGGCATTAGGGTTGGCATTAGGGTTGGCATTAGGGTTGGCATTAAGGTTGGCATTAGGGTTAGCAGTAGGGTTAGCATTAGTGTTAGCAGTAGGGTTAGCATTAGGGTTAGGGTTAGGGTTAGCAGTAGGGTTAGCAATAGGGTTAGCATTAGGGTTAGCATTAGGGTTATCCGTAGGGTTAGCATTAGGGTTAGCAGTAGGGTTAGCATTAGGGTTAGCAGTAGGGTTAGCAGTAGGGTTAGCATTAGGGTTATCCGTAGGGTTAGCAGTAGGGTTAGCATTAGGGTTAGCAGTAGGGTAGCATTAGGGTTTAGGGTTAGGGTTAGCAGTAGGGTTAGGCAGTAGGGTTAGCAGTAGGGTTAGCAATAGGGTTAGCATTAGGGTTAGCATTAGGGTTATCCGTAGGGTTAGCATTAGGGTTAGCAGTAGGGTTAGCATTAGGGTTAGCAGTAGGGTTAGCAGTAGGGTTAGCATTAGGGTTATCCGTAGGGTTAGAGTCAGTAGGGTTAGCATTAGGGTTAGCATTAGGGTTGGCATTAGGGTTGGCATTAGGGTTGGCATTAGGGTTGGCATTAAGGTTGGCATTAGGGTTAGCAGTAGGGTTAGCATTAGGGTTATCCGTAGGGTTAGCAGTAGGGTTAGCATTAGGGTTAGCATTAGGGTTAGCAGTAGGGTTAGCAGTAGGGTTAGCATTAGGGTTATCCGTAGGGTTAGCAGTAGGGTTAGTATTAGGGTTAGCAGTAGGGTTAGCAGTAGGGTTAGCAGTAGGGTTAGCAGTAGGGTTAGCAGTAGGGTTAGCAGTAGGGTTAGCATTAGGGTTATCCGTAGGGTTAGCATTAGGGTTAGCATTAGGGTTAGCAGTAGGGTTAGCAGTAGGGTTAGCAGTAGGGTTAGCAATAGGGTTAGCATTAGGGTTAGCATTAGGGTTAGCAGTAGGGTTAGCATTAGGGTTAGCAGTAGGGTTAGCATTAGGGTTAGCATTAGGGTTAGCAGTAGGGTTAGCATTAGGGTTAGCATTAGGGTTATCCGTAGGGTTAGCATTAGGGTTAGCAGTAGGGTTAGCATTAGGGTTAGCATTAGGGTTAGCAGTAGGGTTAGCATTAGGGTTAGCAGTAGGGTTAGCAGTAGGGTTAGCATTAGGGTTAGCATTAGGGTTAGCAGTAGGGTTAGCATTAGGGTTAGCAGTAGGGTTAGCATTAGGGTTAGCATTAGGGTTAGCAGTAGGGTTAGCATTAGGGTTAGCAGTAGGGTTAGCAGTAGGGTTAGCATTAGGGTTAGCATTAGGGTTAGCAGTAGGGTTAGCAGTAGGGTTAGCATTAGGGTTAGCAGTAGGGTTAGCAGTAGGGTTAGCATTAGGTTAGCATTAGGGTTAGCAGTAGGGTTAGCAGTAAGGTTAGCATTAGGGTTATCCGTAGGGTTAGCAGTAGGGTTAGCAGTAGGGTTAGCATTAGGGTTAGCATTAGGGTTAGCATTAGGGTTAGCATTAGGGTTAGCAGTAGGGTTAGCAGTAGGGTTAGCATTAGGGTTAGCAGTAGGGTTAGCATTAGGGTTAGCATTAGGGTTAGCATTAGGGTTAGCATTAGGGTTAGCATTAGGGTTAGCATTAGGGTTAGCATTAGGGTTAGCATTAGGGTTAGCATTAGGGTTAGCAGTAGGGTTAGCAGTAGGGTTAGCAATAGGGTTAGCATTAGGGTTAGCAGTAGGGTTAGCATTAGGGTTAGCAGTAGGGTTAGCAGTAGGGTTAGCAGTAGGGTTAGCAGTAGGGTTAGCAATAGGGTTAGCATTAGGTTTAGTATTAGGGCCATCAGCTTCATTACTCCTCCATCATCACCTTTTTGCAGTATCAGCCAGTGTAACATGGGAGAAGCAGAGAGTTGCTGTTCAGCCACACTGCGCTCCATGAATAGCCTCCCCCGGCCCTGCATGTACCCCATATTATTATTATTATTATTATGTGGCCATACCCACACTGCGCTCCATGAATAGCCTCCCCCGGCCCTGCATGTACCCCATATTATTATTATTATTATTATTATGTGCCCATACTCACACTGCGCTCCATGAATAGCCTCCCCCGGCCCTGCATGTACCCCATATTATTATATTTATTATTATTATGTGCCCATACTCACACTGCGCTCCATGAATAGCCTCCCCCGGCCCTGCATGTACCCCATATTATTATTATTATTATGTGGCCATACCCACACTGCGCTCCATGAATAGCCTCCCCCGGCCCTGCATGTACCCCATATTATTATTATTATTATTATGTGGCCATACTCACACTGCGCTCCATGAATAGCCTCCCCCGGCCCTGCATGTACCCCATATTATTATTATTATTATTATCGTGCCCATACTCACACTGCGCTCCATGAATAGCCTCCCCCGGCCCTGCATGTACCCATATTATTATTATTATTATGTGGCCATACCCACACTGCGCTCCATGAATAGCCTCCCCCGGCCCTGCATGTACCCCATATTATTATTATTATTATTATGTGCCCATACTCACACTGCGCTCCATGAATAGCCTCCCCCGGCCCTGCATGTACCCCATATTATTATTATTATTATTATTATGTGCCCATAATCACACTGCGCTCCATGAATAGCCTCCCCCGGCCCTGCATGTACCCCATATTATTATTATTATTATGTGCCCATACTCACACTGCGCTCCATGAATAGCCTCCCCCGGCCCTGTGCTGACTCGGCACATTTATACCAGGAGAGAATCCCCACGTGTCTGTGCCATAAATGTGCAGTTGTTGGGCCATAACTGTCTGGTTACTCACTGGGGTCAGACGTGTAACTGTGCCAGGGCAGCGCCACACAGGCAGTCAGCTCTCAGATTGGGGTTGGTCACCTTTGAGTATAAGTAGGATGTAGAGAGTGATATTCTGAGACAATTTGCAATTGGTCTTCATTTTATATTATTTGTAGTTTTTCAGTTATTTCACTTTCAGTTCAGCAGCTCTCCAGTTTGGAGTTTCAGCAGCTATCTGGTTGCTAGGGTCCTAGTTACCTTAGCAATCAGGGAGTGGTTTGGGAGAGTGACTGATATATGAATAGGGGAGGGGCTGAATAGAAAAGAAAGTTACAATAAGGGGCTCATTTACTAACCATCGATTTTTTATTTTAAACTCAATTTGGATTTTTTTTAAAAAGTCGCAGAGAAAAAACCTTTCAGAGATTAACTCTGCGTCTGACAGTTCCCCAGATGAAACTTTCATGCAGAAGCCAATGACAGAGGCCCCTCCCCTTTCCTTGAAGTTCTGTCTTTTGTCTGAAAACACAACTTTACCGAATAGTCACAGCAACAATTTTAAAGAAAGTTTAAAATTTTTTATACAACTTTTCTTGCAGTGACTATTCAGTAGGGATGCACCAACCCCCCCCCCCCCCCGACGGATTCTGCCGAATCCCGAACCGGGAAGGGTTAAAAATTGCCACGTGTGCAGCAAAAATTTTCCCCCCTACCATTTAACCCTTCCGAATGCTAATTAACATATTCTAATTTATGCTAATTAGGATTCAGATTCGGTTCGCTCCGAACCGTAGATTCGGCCGAAACCAAATCTTTCAAAAAAAGGCTGGATTCGCCCCAAATCCCAAACCGAATCTGGGATTTGGTACATCCCTGCTATTTAGTGTCGAAGAGACGTCGGGCAGGGATATGATATTCTGAAAAATTTTCCTGACATTTTTAAAACTTTTCCAATATTCTGTAAACATTTCTAATATTCTGAAAGATTTCCTGACTTTCTAAAAACTTTTCCAATATTCTGAAATATTTCCTGACATTTTGAAAACTTTTCCAATATTCTGTAAACATTTCTAATATTCTGAAATATTTCCTGACTTTCTGAAAACTTTTCCAATATTCTGTAAACATTTCTAATATTCTGAAATATTTCCTGACTTTCTGAAAACTTTTCCAATATTCTGAAACATTTCCTGACTTTCTGAAAACATTTCCAATATTCTAAAAACTTTTTCAATATTCTGAAAACTTTTCCAATATTCTGAAAACTTTTCCAATATTCTGAAAACTTTTCCTGACTTTCTGAAAACTTTTCCTGACTTTCTGAAACATTTCCTGACTTTCTGAAAACTTTTCCAATATTCTGAAACATTTCCTGACTTTCTAAAAACTTTACCAATATTCTGAATACTTTTCCAATATTCTGTAAACATTTCTAATATTCTGAAACATTTCCTGACTTTCTGAAAACTTTTCCAATATTCTGAAAACTTTTTCAATATTCTGAAAACTTTTCCAATATTCTGAAAACTTTTCCAATATACTGAAAACTTTTCCTGACTTTCTGAAAACTTTTCCAATATTCTGAAATATTTCCTGACTTTCTGAAAACGTTTCCAATATTCTGAAAACTTTTTCAATATTCTGAAAACTTTTCCAATATTCTGAAAACTTTTCCAATATTCTGAAAACTTTTCCTGACTTTCTGAAAACTTTTCCAATATTCTGAAAACTTTTCCTGACTTTCTGAAAACTTTTACAATATTCTGAAAACTTTTCCTGACTTTCTGAAAACTTTTCCAATATTCTGAAACATTTACTAACTTTCTGAAAACTTTTCCAATATTCTGAAAACTTTTTCAATATTCTGAAAACTTTTCCAATATTCTGAAACATTTCCTGACTTTCTGACAACTTTTCCAATATTCTGAAACATTTACTAACTTTCTGAAAACTTTTCCAATATTCTGAAAACTTTTTCAATATTCTGAAAACTTTTCCAATATTCTGAAAACTTTTCCTGACTTTCTGAAAACTTTTCCAATATTCTGAAATCATTTCCTGACTTTCTGAAAACTTTTCCAATATTCTGAAACTTTTCCTGACTTTCTGAAAACGTTTCCAATATTCTGAAAACTTTTCCAATATTCTGTAAACATTTATAATATTCTGAAACATTTACTAACTTTCTGAAAACTTTTCCAATATTCTGAAAACTTTTTCAATATTCTGAAAACTTTTCCAATATTCTGAAAACTTTTCCTGACTTTCTGAAAACTTTTCCAATATTCTGAAATCATTTCCTGACTTTCTGAAAACTTTTCCAATATTCTGAAACTTTTCCTGACTTTCTGAAAACGTTTCCAATATTCTGAAAACTTTTCCAATATTCTGTAAACATTTATAATATTCTGAAACATTTCCTGACTTTCTGAAAACATTTCCAATATTCTGAAACATTTACTAACTTTCTTAAAACTTTTCCTGACTTTCTGAAAACTTTTCCAATATTCTTAAAACTTTTTCAATATTCTGAAAACTTTTCCAATATTCTGAAACATTTCCTGACTTTCTGAAAACTTTTCCAATATTCTGAAAACTTTTTCAATATTCTGAAAACTTTTCCAATATTCTGAAACATTTCCTGACTTTCTGGAAACTTTTCCAATATTCTGAAAACATTTCCTGACTTTCTGGAAACTTTTCCAATATTCTGAAAACATTTCCTGACTTTCTGAAAACTTTTCCAATATTCTGAAACTTTTCCTGACTTTCTGAAAACTTTTCCAATATTCTGAAACATTTCCTGACATTCTGAGAACTGTTCCCAACATTTTGAAAACATTTGTAATTTTTGTTCATGGTATAAAAGAGTTTTCATGCTATGGAAAAGTTTTCCAACATTCTGCTTTGCAGGACATTCTAAAAAAAAATGAACAATCTGAAAACCTTTCCAACAATCTGAAAACTTTTCAAATATTCTGAAAACATTTCTTAAAAATTCTCAGAACATTTCCAACATTCTTAAATTTTTTTAAGACTCTGGAAACATTTCCTGAAATTCTAAAAGCATTTCTAACATTCTGACAATGTTTGCAACATTCTGGAGACTGCCCCCGACAATATGAACACATGCCTCACATTCTACTAAATGTTACGGAATCTTCATTCTGTTGGAAACTCATTGCAAAATACAATTATGGGAAATTCCTACCAACAACATTTAATATAGGAACATTTCCTGACAACTGAAATCGTGTTGGCTGGTAACGGAATAAACTGTTGATATTTATCCCCCCGTGTGTATTTCGAGAATCCCTCCCATAAAGACAGAAATGTTATAGAAAAGAAACGCTATAGATATATAGGTTCTGCCCGGCTGTAGGGCACTACACGGAGCGGGCAGTAATGAGGATTACCAGCCTTCTGTCCCTAAGTCGTACGGAATTGCTCGGCGCAGGGGTTTGCATGTTGTTGCTGACATCATTTCTCTGAATAACTGACATTCTGTGAGCGTGAAACATATGGGCTGTGTTATCTGTGGCATTAGGATAATATGTGTTCCCGACAAGCCTGCCCGAACTCATCCGGCCTGGCTCCTTCCTATATCCAATGGGAATATCTGGGGTTCACAATAGGAATGTGGTGAAATTCTGCTAGAGAAATAGCTAAACCCTTTGTTACTATAATGTTTATATGTATGGCATGTATTAACCAATAGGTACTCAGCTGAGAAACAACAAAACATAAAGAGATGGATATTCATTCAGTACTTGCTTGGGCCTCTACTTATTGCTGGGGAAACACACAGAATATAATACAGGCAGTGTCACAGTGGCACAGATCCTATCTGATCCCCCCATTGTAAGCAGCAGTCCTGCCCTGCTTTATGGCTGAGATTCTAGCTATCTGTATAACAGAGCATTCTGTCACAGTGGCACAGATCCTATCTGATCCCCCCCATTGTAAGCAGCAGTCCTGCCCTGCTTTATGGCTGAGATTCTAGCTATCTGTATAACAGAGCATTCTGTCACAGTGGCACAGATCCTATCTGATCCCCCCCATTGTAAGCAGCAGTCCTGCCCTGCTTTATGGCTGAGATTCTAGCTATCTGTATAACAGAGCATTCTGTCACAGTGGCACAGATCCTATCTGATCCCCCCCCCCATTGTAAGCAGCAGTCCTGCCCTGCTTTATGGCTGAGATTCTAGCTATCTGTATAACAGAGCATTCTGTCACAGTGGCACAGATCCTATCTGATCCCCCCCCATTGTAAGCAGCAGTCCTGCCCTGCTTTATGGCTGAGATTCTAGCTATCTGTATAACAGAACATTCTGTCACAGTGGCACAGATCCTATCTGATCCCCCATTGTAAGCAGCAGTCCTGCCCTGCTTTATGGCTGAGATTCTAGCTATCTGTATAACAGAGCATTCTGTCACAGTGGCACAGATCCTATCTGATCCCCCCCCATTGTAAGCAGCAGTCCTGCCCTGCTTTATGGCTGAGATTCTAGCTATCTGTAAACAGAACATTCTGTCACAGTGGCACAGATCCTATCTGATCCCCCCATTGTAAGCAGCAGTCCTGCCCTGCTTTATGGCTGAGATTCTAGCTATCTGTATAACAGAGCATTCTGTCACAGTGGCACAGATCCTATCTGATCCCCCCATTGTAAGCAGCAGTCCTGCCCTGCTTTATGGCTGAGATTCTAGCTATCTGTATAACAGAGCATTCTGTCACAGTGGCACAGACCCTATCTGATCCCCCCCCCATTGTAAGCAGCAGTCCTGCCCTGCTTTATGGCTGAGATTCTAGCTATCTGTATAACAGAGCATTCTGTCACAGTGGCACAGATCCTATCTGATCCCCCCATTGTAAGCAGCAGTCCTGCCCTGCTTTATGGCTGAGATTCTAGCTATCTGTGCCCCGGCGCTGCCATGGGAAGGAGAGGGTTAGGGCCGGCAGCTGTTATCTGGGCATCTTGCATCAAGTCACTTTGTAGCCTCCATTAAAGGGACTGTAGAATTTCTGAGCAGACGGGGCCACAGCGTCGGTACGTTGCCAAAAATGTGTAAGGCTACTCCCGTGTTTGAGTGACTTTCCAGTGACAAGGACAAGGGACAGACGGGCCTTACTCAGCGAAAGACAAACTTTGGGAGAAAATTAAAACTAATTGTAAATCACTCACAAGGGACACTTCTCACAGCAACTGCTCGGAGCCCCCGCGGCCACAAGTCCCAGGCCATTAAAAAAAAAAAAGGAAAATATTTAAGTCACTCACTGGTTTTAGATTTCAGCCCCCCCCCCCCAAACACATGATTTCTTTTCCTTCCCTAAAACTTCCCTAGTATCACGTAGAGAGTGACATTCTGAGACAATTTGCAATTGGTCTTCTTTTTTTATTATTTTCAGGTTTTCAGTTATTGAGCTTTTTATTCAGCAGCTCTCCAGTTCAGCAGCTATCTGGTTGCTAGGGTCCAATTTAACCTAGCAACCAGGCAGTAATTTGAAAGAGAGACAGAAATATGAATGGGGGGGGGCTGAATAGAAAGATAAGGAATAAAAAGTAACAATAACAATAAAACTGGAGCCTCACAGAGCAATAGGGTTTGGCTGCCGGGGTCAGTGACCCCCATTTGAAAACTGCAAAGAGTCAGAAAAAGAAAAAGGCAAATAATTTAAAAAATAAATAAATAAATAATGAAGACCAATTGCAAATTTGCTAGGAATGGGGCTTCTATAACATACGTAGGGGCTCATTTACTAATCATCAATTTTTTATTTTAAAAAAATATTTGGAAAGTTGCAGAGAAAAAATGCTGAGACTTTTGTGAGATTTACTATGCGTCTAAATGGCTAAAAATCTGAATTCACCCGTTTAAATGGAAGAAGCCCCTCCCCTTTCCTTGAACTTCTTTCTTTTGTTTCGAAACTTTCGAGATTTTGCTGGGTTTCCCCCGAAAACTCTACTTTTTTGAATTGTCGAAAAAGTCAAGTTTTTTTTTTCTTCCGGTGACTTTTTTTGCAACTTTTTTTAGTAAATATTAGACATGGGAAAACCATTCTGATGAATTTGAAAATAAAAAAATGGGAAATGATGGCGTTTAATGATAGTATCGTAATGAAGTAATTCTGCCCCTAAATCCACCCCATGTAATTGCATTAGGGCCCAACCAGCTGGATTTTCATTTCGGACCTGACACCATTATAAAGTAACGTGTCCATCCACTTCACCCTTTCATGTCCAACTGCCAGTTTGAAGGCAAAAAAAAAAGTCCCTTCTGACTCCAAGATGGCAATCGGACCAGAACCTGGGCCAACTTTGAATTCTATATAAAATGCCTTAATCTGCAGTTCAGAAAGAGCGACACCCCCGTTTCTTTAAATGGAAAGGCCCAATACAGTCAGTTCCATCTGTAATGTAAATACAAAAGTGGATTTGGTGCATCCCTACTGTGTAATGTAAATTTATTCTGTGCTGTGTATCCAGATTGTACTTTATAATATACTACAATACCATAATAATAATAAAATTGTTTGGACACTGGGCCTGAGGATATAAGGTGGGGCCCCTGGCACCCCTGTCTGACACTGACTGGGCCTGAGGATATATGGTGGGGCCCCTGGCACCCCTGTCTGACACTGACTGGGCCTGAGGATATAAGGTGGGGCCCCTGTCTGACTCTGACTGGGCCTGAGGATATAAGGTGGGGCCCCTGTCTGACACTGACTGGGCCTGAGGATATAAGGTGGGGCCCCTGTCTGACACTGACTGGGCCTGAGGATATAAAGTGGGGCCCCTGGCACCCCTGTCTGACACTGACTGGGCCTGAGGATATAAAGTGGGGCCCCTGGCACCCCTGTCTGACACTGACTGGGCCTGAGGATATAAGGTGGGGCCCCTGTCCGACACTGACTGGGCCTGAGGATATAAGGTGGGGCCCCTGGCACCCCTGTCTGACACTGACTGGGCCTGAGGATATAAGGTGGGACCCCTGGCACCCTTGTCCGACACTGACTGGGCCTGAGGATATAAGGTGGGGCCCCTGGCTGACACTGACTGGGCCTGAGGATATAAGGTGGGCCCCTGGCTGACTCTGACTGGGCCTGAGATATAAGGTGGGGCCCCTGGCTGACTCTGACTGGGCCTGAGGATATAAGGTGGGGCCCTGTCTGACACTGAACTGGGCCTGAGGATATAAGGTGGGACCCCTGGCACCCTTGTCCGAACACTGACTGGGCCATGAGGATATAAGGTGGGGCACCCTTGTCCGACACTGACTGGGCCTGAGGATATAAGGTGGGGCCCCTGTCCGACACTGACTGGGCCTGAGGATATAAGGTGGGGCCCCTGTCCGACACTGACTGGGCCTGAGGATATAAGGTGGGGCCCCTGGCTGACTCTGACTGGGCCTGAGGATATAGGTGGGGGCCCCTGGCTGACTCTGACTGGGCCTGAGGATATAAGGTGGGGCCCCTGGCTGACTCTGACTGGGCCTGAGGATATAAGGTGGGGCCCCTGGCTGACACTGACTGGGCCTGAGGATATAAGGTGGGGCCCCTGGCTGACACTGACTGGGCCTGAGGATATAAGGTGGGGCCCCTGGCTGACACTGACTGGGCCTGAGGATATAAGGTGGGGCCCCTGGCTGACACTGACTGGGCCTGAGGATATAAGGTGGGGCCCTGGCTGACACTGACTGGGCTGAGGATATAAGGTGGGGCCCCTGCGTCCCAGTACCAGACCAGCCCCTGCTCAGAGAGTGCCACCCCCACAATTGGCTGTTATTGAGGGAAGGACCCATTCATTGCCCTATGCAGTGAGTGGAATGGGCGAGTTGACATTATTAACACTGCGGTGCCTGGGGGGGAGTGGGCCCCAGTGGCAGCTGCCGGCCGTTGCTATGGGCAGCACAGAGATCTTTAAATAAACCCCAATAAATGTCTGGTTTATTGCTTTGTGGCGTGCGCACAGTAGGCCCTGCGTCCGGGTAACACTGGGGGGGCCCCTGTGATGGGGGGATGATTGACAGGCACAGCTTGCGTCCAATGACAGATGTGAAAGTGCTGTGTCCGCAGACAGCCCCCTGCGAGAGGTGGCGCAGCCCAAACTGAGTGGGCAGAACCGGGGTAGCGCCCCACCTGCAGGGCCCCCCCACTCCCTAACTGCCCAGGGGGCTGCCCAATCACCTGCGGTGGGTTTGTATGTACATAGCCCCTACCAGTCTGATACAATTTGAATTGATCATCAATAAAATCACCAATTATACAGCAGCCAAATACCCCTGCCCCTAGCGGCACTTAGTCACGTGACCGGGTCACTTATCCCCATAGTCCTTTATTATCTGGAATTTACTAAATAAGGGGCCCCTACCCCCATACTGTGAGGCAGCGGCTACAGGAACAGACTCTGCTGAGCATTTACTGATAATTGCCCCTACGTGTGTTTAGCAGAGGCAATTCTCAGTACTGTCTATGGCAGGGGGTTTCCTGGGGTTTAGTAGCTGCTACTCAGTAGCTCCGTGTGTCTTCACTCTTAAGGGACAATTTAACCCAAAATATTAATCTGATAAAATTTGAATTGATCATCAATAAAATCACCTCTTATTATTCAGCAATGTATAATGTTTGTGTTTACATAAACCTCCCGCTAGATCAGGCCACACACTAAAAATGTTTAATAAATTCATATTGGAAAGTTGCTTAGAATTATGTTTTCTTTTATTAAGCAAAATATTATTATTGGGGTTGACGTTCTTTAACCAGCAATGTGCCATGATCTAGGGGGGGGGGTTGTGTGAATTAAACACCCCTAATTGCTGTATTTGCTATAGACCCAGTGCCCACCTACTGGCGCCATTGTTCCCATTCTGTACCCCCTATATAGGCAGCACTAGGTGCCAGTGCGTTGCTGCTGAGGCCACTTGTATGGGGGGAGCCCTGTACTTACTGAGATTGATATCTGGAGCCCACACTAGAGAACTATAACTCTCAACACTAGAGAACTATAACTCTCATCACTAGAGGAAGGTGGGAGTTGCAGTTCATGCGCAGGTGGGTTCCTTACCAGGAGCCTGGGGGCGAGCGCTCACAGTGCCCCCATAGCAGTTGTTGCACACAGGGCAGTGGGCGCCACACAAGGCTGCTCCCATAGTTGTGGGGATTTCTGACAGGCGATCCGAGAGACTGAACAGAACCTGCTTTGGTTTCTCGCTGCTATTAATAGGGGGATCGTCGGGCCGAGCAGCACCTTGTCATTCAGGGGGTGGGAAAGGTCACACACAAGGGGAATTCACAGGCTCATTGCGCTTTTCTAAGGCTTTTCACTGTCCCTTCCCGAATGTTCCCATCATTCATCCTCTTGTCCCATGTCCCAGAGCCCCCGTTGGACACTGTGTGCCGTGTAGCAATGGGGGATAGGGGGTCACATGATGTAGGGGCACCCCTGGCTGTGTGCCCGTGTAGCAATGGGGGATAGGGGGTCACATGATGTAGGGGCACCCCTGGCTGTGTGCCTGTGTAGCAATGGGGGATAGGGGGTCACATGATGTAGGGGCACCCCTGGCTGTGTGCCTGTGTAGCAATGGGGGATAGGGGGTCACATGATGTAGGGGCACCCCTGGCTGTGTGCCTGTGTAGCAATGGGGGATAGGGGGGTCACATGATGTAGGGGCACCCCTGGCTGTGTGCCTGTTGTAGCAATGGGGGATAGGGGGGTCACATGATTGTAGGGGCACCCCTGGCTGTGTGCCCGGTGTAGCAATGGGGGTTTAGGG